>NC_063332.1:118093287-118118287 GCF_021869965.1 Rhincodon typus
GCTAAGATTGTAATTTGACCAACTAAGTAGAAGAAAGTTTTCTTTAGTTCAGATAATTTGAACTTTTGCAGAGAGATGAAGACCCAGTTATATCCTATATGCATCCTCACGAAACTCTAACTGAAAAGCTGTGTTAGGTAGAAGAACCATTGGTATGTGCCATTGCTTTGATGTAAGGCTTTGAAGGTATTTGATACTGTTAATCTTCATTGCTCCAGGATGAACAAGTAAACTGAGTCATAAAGTTGCAAAGCAGTGAAAGCTGAATGATTGAGGATAAGTCCTAAAAGTTAATAGGGCTCCATAGTTCAGTGATTAGGGCACAGGCCTTGGAAACCAGGGGTCGTGTGTTCAGCTCTCATGGGGGCCAGCGGGAACTTTAGGACAGCACGGTGGCTCCGTGGTTAGCACTGCTGCCTCACAGTGCCAGGGACCTGGGTTTGATTCCAGCAACAGGCGACTGTGTGGAGTTTGCACGTTCTCCCCGTGTCTGCGTGGATTTCCTCCGGGTGCTCCGGTTTCCTCCCACAGTCCAAAGATGTGCAGGTTAGGTGGATTGGCCATGCTAAATTGCCCATTGTGTCCAGGGGTGTGTAGATTAGGTGGGTTATAGGGGGATGGGTCTGGGTGGGATGCTCAGAGGGTCGGTGTGGACTTGTTGGGCTGAAGACCCTGTTTCCACACTGTAGGGATTCTATGATATGATGATTCTTCCAAGGCCCAGGATAGGGATACATTAACAGGGTCCTACAACTCTCGAGCGCTCCTATGCTTGGTCAGGAGTTAAGCCGTTGTGCTCAAGTCAGGGACAGTGCTGGTTGCCCAGGCCTGTATAGCACTAGGGCCCTGATTTCTTTCTCTGGCCCTACCTTTCATATCAAACTTCCCCTTTCCCCAATTTAGATTACACAGTGCTTCACAATTCCTGGACTTGCAGTTACATTCTGTTTGTTTGGACGCATTTTCAGTTTCCTTTTGTCAGAAAGGTTGAAAGTAAAGCTTTCTATGCAGTGCGACTTGGATATAGTTCATCTGATCAGTGCAGTGATGAAAGGGCTGTGTTAGCAATTTTGCCACACGTTGGATGCTGTCATGTTAATCCATATAGAGATAATTAGTTACTTCCTGGGAATGAGTAATCAATACTGAATAAAATCAGTGTAACTTAGCAGCCATATTTCGTGATCTTACCAAATTAAAAAAAAATAAGCACAGAACTCACATTAAATTTATAAAATATGAATGTTGCATGATTTCATTTTGTTGTAATTTATATCCTGATCTGTCCAGCTGGACAGGGATGGCAGCTGCCATAATCTAGAAGAAGCAACATTCACTGTGAAACTTATCCAGTCCCTGATAGCCTGTGGAATTAAAGGATCTATGATTGGAGTGATAACATTGTACAAATCTCAGATGCACAAGGTGAGTAAGATATTTCTATTTACATTTTAGAATTGTATTCTATTTACATTTGTTCAAATAGGTGTTTGGTAGTGCAGAACTTGAACATTGCTGAAAAAGACCCAGTTTTGTCAAAGCTTTTCATCTTACATTGTCAGTATGTTTCACATGCTAAATTGCCCATTGTGTCCAGGGGTGTGTAGATTAGGTGGGTTATAGGGGAATGGGTCTGGGTGGGATGCTCAGAGGGTCGGTGTGGACTTGTTGGGCTGAAGACCCTGTTTCCACACTGTAGGGATTCTATGACTCAACTCAAGGTGAAAACCAACGTTTATACTCCCTGAGTGAAGAGTACAGACTGGTTGTAAGTGGACTGTGTTTGGTAGAGATGTTGCTGTGGAGAATGCATCTTTTAATACTGATTGACAGTTAACTGCTAGGGGTGTTTAAATTGTAAACCCAGCAGGTTTTCTCTGATTAGTCATGACATTGCCCAGAAAAATGAACCAGAGAATGGCTGTCACCTGTTTTATTGAATTGAAACAAATGCAATGTGTGTATATGTTCTTTCTGTCTGCAAAGAACAGAGTCCTGTGTACCAACATAAGTAGCTTCCAGTACACGGAAGTGATATGCTACTGCATATTAGCAGTGTGCAACAACTAACTTCAGTTATTGTTCAAACCTTACACTTCCAAATGTGATGGCAAGTACATAGGAGGACTTGCAGAGCATATCATACAGCATATCTCTTCAGCTGTTTACAATAGGCAAGGTGCTGACCATACTCAACTTGCAAAATTTGCACCACAGTATCCAACATTAGATGGGATTCTGTAATTGGACAACACTTATAGAATAATCCTGAGTGTGTGAAGAATTATGCTGAAAGCCAGTTTATAATCAATAATTGGACATGCAGTGTAGGACACTTGCACATTTGAGTAAACCTACTGGTTTAAATTTTAAACAAAGTATGACATTTAACTATCATCAGCACTAATGCATGCATTCTCCATAACAACGGCTCTACTAAGCAAAGTCCAGTTGCCAGCTAATCGGGACTCTTCTCTTATGCAGCATAAATGTTAGTTTTCCCCTTGAATTTGCATTCTTGCGAAATGATCTGATGAATGCAAAGCAAAAAGGTTTGACAAAATTTGTCTTTATTTGTCAATACCTTTTGTTCTAGTGAACCTTCTGCAGCATTGTATTTGTTAAATTCGAGGAAGAGATACATTTTCTTTTGGCTGTGATATTTATAATAGGAACTGAAAATATGTTAACACATCTGTACATGAATACTAAGTCTTATAAGAATCATAAATATAATGTCATTAAAAAGTCCCATCAAGCCTGGTTATTCAATCAGATCATGGCTGATCCTCTGTTCCGCTGCGATCTGCCCTAACCATTGACTGTGTTGTTGATCAAATATCTGTCTAACACAATCTTGAATAAATTGAATGACTCCACCTTCTCTGCTTTCTGAGGTAAAGAATTTATGATTTTCTGAGAGAAGAAATTCCTCCTAATGTTTGTCTTAATTGGACAATTCTATAGTTTTAAACTGTGCTCCCTCATTCCAGATTCCTCAACAATGAAGTATTTCTCACCATTTGCCCTATCTTGCCCCTTTGGTATCTTATGTGCTTCAATAAGATTGTTCAGAAATAAGGGGCTGGATTTTAAGTTCTCATCATAGTGGGCAGGGTGATTACAACGGGAATCAGAAGTACATGGGAAACTCAGAAGTACAGTGTATCTCCTAGTGGCTTTAACTGACCAGTACATTACCATATTATTTCCAATTTGCAAGTGTGGTGATTGCACACACACATTGATTTCAACACCAGTATTTAAAAGTACATTCTAGAAGTTAGATTTGATGGATTCTGGAGTTGGGAACAGAACAAACTTAATTGGCAGAATAGAATGCACATACATCATTCTTTCAGCTATCACCATGACGTCCAGGAGCAGGGACAGGCCAAGATCCACCATTGGCTGGAATGCATGGCTTTTTACTGCATCCAGCAGTTCCGTCTGCTGGGTCCTGTGTGGGGCCATCATTTAGAGAAGGGTAAGAGTGGGATGAGGAGGGTTCAGATGAGTTTGGGACAAAGGAAGGAGGGCATTTAGGGGGTTGTGTAGGGCAGTATGCTGCAAGAGAGATTTGGGTATTAGGTTAGGAAGCAGCATGAGGTGACGAGGGAGAAGGAAGCTGGAAGAGGTATGAAGGTGGAGAAAAAGTAGCAAGAGGTGTAATGAGGAGAAGGAAACTGCAAGAGGGCTGTGGGTTAAGGGGGGAGGTAGCAAAGGAGAATGTACAGTTTTAAATGCGTCAAGAAAGGAATACTCAGCTAACCAGGATCCAAGAAAACTTAAAATCACTGAGGTAATAAATTTCTTGCAAACAAATGTGGAAAGTCTAATTTAGGGCCATATAGGTTCAGGAACTTGGAAAAATGCAATAGATCCTACTGTAATAAGCACTCTCAATTGTTAACTCCAAATCTGAGATTTAGATTGGAGATATAGTAACTAGGGTTGTAACAGGCTGCTTCAAATGTTCCAGATTTGTGCATGTGTGGTGGACATGGATTAGGTATGACTTCACCAGTCTGTGGAGCTGTCTTTAAGGTGATCGCTTTCTGAATGTAAAAGTGTCTGTTGGTGATTTCGGAAAAAAACTTACATTAACAATTTTTGCCTGTTGTTTCATACCAACATAAAAAAAATGGTATCCAGGAAATTAATGTTTCTCTTGTGTCTGTAGCTTTAAGTTTAATGGAGGATAAACAGTTATTGGCAATATCGATGAAGCGTTCTAATTCTGCCTTTATAAAAAGGGATTTATTGTTCCTCAACTTGCTTTGTTTACAATAGTGTATATGTTTCTACCTGCTTCAAAACTTTGGTTTAATTTTATCAGTTGTTTCTGGAAGAATTTGTGGACACTTTCACCAATGAAAGAAGTGCCAGCTAACAATCCATTTTTTCCTAAATGCTCACAGTTATGTGGAATGCTTGACTACACTGCAAAATGTGACCCTGCTGAGATTAAAGCTGTACACATTTCAACAGTTGATGCGTTCCAAGGAGCAGAGAAGGAGATTATTATATTGTCCTGTGTGAGGACTCGTCACGTTGGGTTCATAGACTCGGAGAAGCGCATGAATGTAGCACTTACCAGAGGGAAAAGACACCTGCTGATAGTAGGCAATCTGACTTGTCTAAGAAACAACAGATTGTGGAAAAGAGTTATTCATCACTGTGAAGGTAAAATGTCTCAGAACAATGAGTACATGAAATTAGGAAACAAAATTTGTACTCTGCACTTGAAGCTTTCCTCAATTCGCTCTAATGTGCAGCTGAGAACTTTTCCTTATGCTTCAAAACTGCGAAAGTATGCTGGTATAGTGTCCCATTTGGGAGTATCGTATTAAACTATATGTCCTAATTTCTGATACTTGGAAGTAACCTAATGATGTTATTGAAATTTTAGGATCTGCTAGATTTTTATTTTGTACTTTTTTTTGGTATATTGATTTCAGCTACACCAGGTAATAAAATATTCAGGTTGACTAAGGTCTCATTAAAGAAAAACTGTCCCAATGCAACAGTGTAAGGATAAGTTATTCTTCAATTGTAATGTTAAATCAAATCAAAATTTCCAGGCAGAAGTATTGTGTGACAATTATTTTTTTTAATCCGTGCAACGTAAAATTTATTTGGGAAATGAACTGCTCCTCATGTTCTTGGTAGAATCACATCAGCAGCTTTTCCCCACAGGCTCTTTAGTGGCATAGAGCGTGTCTAAAAGGTTTGTTTTTAATCAGACGTTAAGAAATATGTCTATACAAATGACGTGATATTTCTTCAAAGAAAATATCTGTGATAATGTCTTACAGTTGAGTAAAATTGGGACATTGTTTTGATTGAAGAACATGTACAATATTTTCAAAGAAGAAAATCCACCTGGTCTATATAGGCAGGTAATTGACATTAATGAAATACATATTTGTTCCCAGTGAGAGAAAATGGCTTGAAACATGCGTATCGATGTGAACCAGAACTGGACCAGATCATAAAATGTTATAGTGAACAGACGGCGGCCGAGAAAGGACAGAAAAATCTGAAGTCCAGAAGCAAGCCAGTTCTCCCTGAAGAGGGCAACAAAGTAAGGATATTAATATTCTATCGTTATTTTTTTCAGTGAAGTTCCTTATTGTCATTTTGTCACAGTGGTGGGGTGAGTGAGGGTTTGTTAATGATGAGGGATGCGAGTGGTGACAACTGAAGGGTTTGACAGCCTTCAACACGACTGGGACAAAATCTCAGCTAACGGATTCAAGTCTCTTAACCAGTTCACCTTGGCTCCCACCCTCCTCTGTGGCTACTTCTAGGGAGGTCAGTCCGACTCTATTTCGCCTCTCCAGAACAAAACTTTGATGAACAGGAACCCTGGGTCCCCTGATTCGGGAATTTTCCCAACTTAAGCTTCCTCCTTCACTGGCAAAAATCCAGTCATTTTAAATGTTCCTAGGAAAGTGCACTGTCTGCATTATCATAAGCCACAAATCAGCTTAAAATCTGTGCAATAATTTTCAGATAAAGTGTGCATTTGCATGGAGCCTTAATTCTCAATATTGGATGCATGCTGAAATATCTCCCTCCAGCAGCTCTTAAGCCTTTGCTCCTATCTAACCCCGTGTTGTGCATGCCCTGGGGGTATTTGATGGGGACTGTTTCTAATGCTATGCTGTAGAAGGTTGATGTAAACTGAGGAATTATGTCTCATTCCCCAGCATTGCCAAAAATATGTATTTTTGGAAACCCTTGAGTGTTTCTTGAATCTGTTAAATGCTTGAGACTCTGGTTTGTTAAAATGTTAATATTTATGTCACTTTATTTTTGTAAAATAAAATGTTAGTGTTAGAGGTAGTATTAAAAGTTTTAAGTTATCGCTGTGTATCCCAGGGGAGCGCTTGTCTTTTGCTATGTAGTTGTATATGTGTACAGTAATATTAAATAATATACATAAAGGCATTATATTAAATGATCTTTCCTTCTCATAATGTTTAATTCTGTGAAGAATGCTTTTACTATGAGAAAAAAATTCTGTGTACAGCTGTGATCATTACTTGCTTGCCAGATTCCAAAATACATTATTGGAACATCACATACATTTAATTAATCAGAAGGTACAAGATTTATGGTTCTTATGCAAGTATTTAAACTTAAACAGTGAGAAAATATTTAACTCGTGAAGCTTCGAGATGGAGTAGGAGACAAGTGAACTTGAAAAATGTCTTGATTGAAGATTTCATTTTGAAGTCACATACCTTGACCATAATAGTTCATTATTGCACACTGGATCCTAACACAGTTGCTGTTTTCTTTTAATCATTAGCCTTATGACTGCCCCTTAGGCTAAAATTTATGGTACAACATACTTCTGTTCTATTCAAACTGGGCTGAGTTTCCTCATTCATTTTAAATCTGTAGCAGATCTGTAACACTTTCCTCCACCTCCAAAACAATATCAAACTCCAGTTCTACCTGTCTTAGCAAAAATCCTAATCCATGCCAAAGTCCTGAAGAAGGGTTATACCCGAAACAGCCTGGTTTGCTGTGTTCTTCCAGCCTCCTGTTTGTCTACCTTTTATCATTAGAAAGCTCAGTTTCACAAGAGTTTGTCTTGCCAGTGTCAACCCTCCATAAGCTTCAAATACTTCAAAACACAATGTCCTCTAGTTCTATGATAATTGTGTCCAACACGTTTTTTGACTTCTCACACTCTGAGAATTCTCACACTAGCACACAGGTGTAGCAGGAAGGCTGGAATGTTGGAAGAATGGAATGTTGGCCCTTATTTCAGGGGGCTTGAGTATAAGGGTAAGGGATGTCTTACTGCAACTGTTTAAGGTGCTGTGGAGACCACATCTGGAGTACTGTGAGTAGGTTTGGTCCCATTATTTTAGGGAAAGATATAATTTCATTGGAGGTGGTTCAGAGAAGGTTTACTAGGTTGATTCCTGGTCTGGAGGGATTGTCTGATGATCAAAGATTAAACATATTGTGTCTATTTAAGGCTGAGATAGATAGAGTTTTGAACAGTAGTGGAATCAAGTGTTACTGGGGGAAAGGGCAGGAAAGTGGACATGAGGAATATTGGATCAGCCATAATCCTGTTGAATGGCGGAGCAGGCTCAATGAACCAATGGCATACTGCTGTTTCAATTCATATGGTCATGGAGTCATACAGCATGGAAACAGACCCTTCCGTCCAACTAGTCCATGCCGAACAAATTAAAGTAGTCCCACCTGCCAACTCCTGGCCCGTATCCCTCCAAACCTTTTCTTTAAATTGTTATCTTATCCTAGTCCTCAAATCCCTCCTTTTCTTTACTTCACTTCCCTCAATGATTGCCTACCGATTGTGTGTCCCCAGATGAACCCTCTACTCCTCTTCCATTCTTTGCCTCTCAAAATCATTCTTTCAATTTTTGAAACTTTTCCTAAATCTCTCACATACCACCTGTCATTTATCTAGATCATGGTTAATTGAGTTCAACACTGTGTTTGAAGGGGAGAAATGTAAAATATGTACCAAGATTTGATTGAGGGTGACTTTGATGGAATGAGACAGAAATTGTCCACAGTAAATTGGATAAATCTGTAACCGTGTAAAATAGCTGAAAATCAATGGGAAGTGTTCAAAACATTTCAAACAAAACTAGTTTAATACTGTTAGGAGAGAAGAGCTCTTTTTATCAGTAAAGGTTGCCATGGGCAACAAAAAGGTTGGGACAGACAAGTGGAGTCAATACCTTAATATAAGGTAATTGAAAACCTGTTACAAATGGGTAAAGAGGGGTGAATTGACACCCCTTTTTTTTAAACCCTATAGTTAGTCACTACCAAGGTTTTATTTCTTTTTAGCATATAGATACATTAAAACTTGGTCACTGGATCAGAATTAAGGAGCTAATTGCAAGATTTCTTAAGTGAAAGAAAGAGGAATTTTATTACCCTGAGAATATTAGTATAACACCACATCAAACATGCACAAAAATAGGCATGAAGCTTAGGAAGGTGAGAGTAGCTAGTACAACAAGGAAGATCTTAGGCAGTTTAAAAAGTTCTTTGAGTCTTTTAAGTTAGTTTAAAATGTTCTTGGAGTCTTTGAGTTATTTCAGTTGAACCTAAAGCCACGACTGTTCATTCCACATCTTGTTTCTTAAGCAGGAGCAAAATTTGTAAAATTCTCAAGTTCTCAGTGAATGGATGTTTTTCTGATTTGTTTTATCACTGGTACTGACTTCCTGAAATAATGATAAGGCAAAAGGGACAGTGAAAGAGAGCATCTTCAGTGTTCCCAATCCATTTTTTCTTTCTTTCCTGCTACACGTCTGCCAGACAGCTTCTAAATTTTAGTTGCTTTGTATAGTCTTAAGCCTGGTTTGGTGTCTTTTCAAGCTGGAGAGTTGCAGGCAACCTTTTATGTCTAACTTATCGTATAAACGTAAATTAAAGAAGGAAATACAATGCTTCACCTGATTCAATGGCTGGTTTCAATGTTTTTAGATAAAATGGTACATTCAGTTCAAATGATTTTGTTATTCCACATTGGTTTCCTGAATTTGCCTCAATCTGTCATCAGGTTATTGCAGAGACAATCTTAGATCCATATGTTTTAAAACTATTTAGTCCATGAAGATCCCAGATATACAAATCAGATTATGGAAGTTGAAAATTGGTTGTTGATGTTTTCCACTATTGTGTCAACACCTTGAAAATTTGCATCTGATCAGAGAAACCCAATGTAGATTTGTAAAGGGTAGGTCATGTCTGACAAATACAATTGAAATTTATTGAAGATTTGGGGATCAGAGAGATATGTATGACTGTTATTTATAACGACTTGCAGAAGGCTTTTGATTTAGTTCCTCCTAAGAGATTGTGAGCTGAACTTGGAACTCGATTGAATTGCAAGCAAATTTTTGGCTGGGAAATTAGCTGAGCAGCAAGAGGCAGAGAGTCAAGATAATGTCATGCCAGAGCATTGCATTTTCAGGAGGGTATTCCAGCATTTTGACGTACCAGTGAAGGAGTAGCAATGTACTTCCAAGTAAAGGTATTTGAGATTTGAGTAATTATTTCCTGCTGGTTGTGTTGCATATAAATTAAGAATACGATGGCCATCTGGCACCTCAAGATCCTGCCTCATCCAATAACCTTTCCCTCCAATGCTTATCAAGAATCTGTCTACCTCCACCTTAAAAATAAATTCAGAAATTCTGCTTCTACCATCCCTTGAGGCAGACAGTTCCAAAGACTCATGATGCTCTGAGAAAAAATGTCTTAGCTCAGTCATAAATATTATGACCCCTTACTTTGAAATAGTGATCCCTACTTCTAGATTCTCCAACCAAAGGAAACATTCTTTTCATGTGCACCTTGTCAAGACCCCTCAGGATCTTATATGCTTCAATTAAGTCAGCTCTTATTCTTCTAAACACCAGTGGATATGAACCTAGCCTGTCCAACCTTCCCTCAGATCCTCTTTCCAGGTACACAGTGCAGTCCATCAGGCAAGCCAACCTTCCATCCACTGACTCCATCTATACTTCCTGCTGTCTCGGAAAGGCAGCCAACATAATCAAATACCTCTCCCATCCTGGTTATAATGTCTTCCAACCTCTTCTGTCGGGCAGAAGGTACAAAAGCTTAAACACGTGTACCAACAAGTTCAAGAACAGCTTCTTCCCCACTGTTATGAAACTTCTGAAAGGACCTCTCAAATTTCAAATTTAATGTTGACGTCACTCTTTGTGCACCTTCTCTGCAGCCATAACATTGTATTCCTTGTTGTGCTCTATTACCCTAATGCACTTTGTATGGTATGGTCTGCCTGTACTGTACACAGAACAAAATTTTTCCCTGTACTTAGGTACATGTGACAATAATAAATCAAATTAAATAAAATCAAGATATTAATCTGGCAAATATTCTCTGAACTGCTCAAAACACACTTGCATGCTTCCTTAATTGAGGAGACCAATATTGTACACAGTATTCCAGTTTTACATTAGGGCATGGGTGAAACCACATCTGAAGGTGTTCCCATGTGTCTGCTCCCCTTTTCATTCAAAGTGGCTGCGGTCGCAGGTTTGAAAGGTGCTCTTGAAGGAGCCTTGACCAGGTGTTGCGGTACATCTGGTGGATGGTATTGCTTACCACTCTGTGCTGGTGGTGGGGGACATAATGTTGAAGATGGTGAATGGGATGCTGATCAAATTGGCTATTTTATCATGGTTAGCATCAAGCTTCTTGATGTTAGATCGGCATTCAGCAAATACATAGTATTCAACCAAATTCCTGTCTTGTAGGTTGTAGTCAGGCTCTGGGGAGTCAGCAATGGAGTTACTCATTGCTGGATTCCCAGTTTCTGACTTCTAGTGCTGTATTTATATGAACGTATGAACCAAGAGTAAGCCCATTAGTTTTTTGAGCCTGCCTCACCATTTAATTAGATCATGGCTCATCTGATTTTAACATTTCCATGTACCCCTAATAATTTTTCAACCTCTTGGTAATCAAGAATATGTCTATCCATGCCTTCTTCCAGTTGGTTTTCTAGTCAGTGTTGATGGTAGGGAATTCATCGATTGTAATGCCATTGAGCATTAAGGGGAAATAGCTACATTTCTTCTTGTTGAACATAATCATTGTCTGGCACTTAATTGGCACAAATGACATTTGCTACTTATGAACCAAAGCTACTTATGTTGTCTAGGTGTTGTTGCTCGTAAGCGTGATCTGTTTCAGAATCTGATATATTGTGGTTGGTGTTGAATACTGCACTTGGCAAACATCCACACTTCTGACCATATGACGAAGAGATGCTCATTAATTAAGCACCTGAAAATGGTGATAACGTGATAACATGTCTGAACAGGTTAATTAATAATATCCTGCACTGAGGAACTGAGATTTTTATTGCACAGTGGTCATGTCCCTACCTCTGAGCCAGAAGATCTGGGTTCAAAGATGTGTATTAACATGTCTGAACAGTTTGATTTTAAAAAAAAAATACGAGGAGCTCCTACAGTGATGTACTTGGGCTGAGATTACGGCCTAGAACAATTACAACCGTCTTCCATTGTACTAGTTGTGACCCCAAAAGGCGAAAGAGTGTTCCTTGATTCCCATTTATTTTAGCTTTAATTGGCTCCTGTGATTCCACATTCAGTGAAAATGTTGTCTTGATGACCAGGTGGTGTCAAATAGTGAAAAGCTAGATACAGCATAGGTCCAAAGAGACTCGGGCATCTGAACACATAGGTCATTAAAATGTCAGGAGCAAGTGCAGAAAATAATCAAAAGTTAATAGAATGTTGGCCTTTATATCTAGAGAGCAAAAATACTAAGGGTTGATGTTATGCTTTAGCTGTGTAAATCTCTGGTTATATCACACTTGGAAACTACTTAATTCTGGGCACCATCCCTAATAAAAGTTTTATTGGCTTTGAATAAGTGCAATGTAGGCACATTAGAATGATATCTGGACACCAAGATTTAAATAAGGAGGAGATGTTAAGCAAACAGGGTTTCTATTCTCTGGAACTTAAGTAAAGGGATGATTTGATATAAATTTTGAAAATATCAAGGACGGGTAAATGAAGAGAAACTATTTCTGTTGATTGATTAATCTAGCTGTAGGAACTGTAGTCTTCAACATTAGAGCCAGATCTTTCAGGAATTCAGTTAGAAATACTTCTGAATGCAACAGGTGGTAGAAGTTTGAAATTCTTTTCTATAGCAGTTGATTCTATACCAGTTGTTAACCTTGAAACTGAGACTGAGATTTCTTTTATCAGTTAAAGCTATTAACGGATATGGGACGAGATAGATATAGAGATTTAGGGTGGCAGGTCAGTCATGATTTCACTGAATAGTGAAACAGGCTTGCAGGACTATTCTTATTCCAATGTTCCTACCTCCCTCCCAATTTCAAATGCCTCTTCAAATTGGTCATCATCCATCAAAACTTGGGTCCTAACGCATGAGGTTTGTTACCATGTGTCTTCTGCTTGGTGTCTGTTTTCCTCCACTTTCCTAAAGCCCAGAGTTGATTTACCTAATGTGAAGAATCCTGTAGAAATGTAAGTTGGTTATTTTTGCTCAGGAAACAATGTCATAGCTCATAGAATCATAGAATCCCTACAGTGTGGAAACAGGCCCTTCAGCCCAACAAGTCCACACTGACCCACGGAGCACCCACCCAGACCCATCCCCCCACCCCATAACCCACCTAATCTACACATCCCTGAACACTGTGGGCAATTTAGCATGGCCAATCCACCCTAACCTGCACATCTTTGGAATGTGGGAGGAAACCAGAGGATCCGAAGGAAACCCATGCAGACATGGGGAGAATGTGCAAACTCCACACAGTCTGTCGCCTGAGGGTGGAATTGAACACGGGTCCCTGACGCTGTGAGGCAGCAATGCTAACCACTGTGCCACTGTGCCGCCCCTAAACTGACAGGTAAGTACCACACGTACTTGAAAGCTGCTGAGTAGGAGAAACATGATCAAGCAGCACCCCGAAACAACAAGCTCTTTGATACATTTACTGACTCTGTTCTGTTTTGTAACTGGCCACTGTTTAAATTGGATAATTGAATTCATTAAATATCCTTTTAGTTAACACTGGAGAAGGCAGTGAGACATTTGGGATTTGGTTTCCAGATAAAGCTGTAATTTCACAATATTCCTGGTAGTGGCACTGCAAGCTATCAAAAGTCAATGGGCTTCCATTCAGCTTTGTAATACAGGTATAGACACAAACTGAGTGTAGCAAGATATTTACTACTGTCCTATCTCAAAATGCACTGAGGGCATAAAAGAAAAATATAGATTTTTAAAATGTATCTCTGATTTTTTTTCTTGTGCAACATTTGAAGTGAAACCAAGGATTCAGGTATCACAGAAGTTGTTTAGAGTGCTGCATTTAGGGAAACAGAAAACAAGAACCTCTGAATGCTCCATGAAAAATGGCAAAAGTAAGGTGCTATCTGAAATGGGCATGATGATCTCTGTGCATGATGATAAATACGTACTTTCTCTGCTGACAATAGAATTTCCAAAGATTTATCTCAAGTATAACAAAGGATATGCAAGTAATTCAAGAATTTGTCCTTAACATGAAATGGCCCAGGGCATGAAAGTTCTAAAAAAAATCAAATTTGATACTGAGCTGCAATATAAGGGCAGTTGATAAAATCATAGAAAATTTATAATACAGAGGAGACCATTTGGCCCATTGTGTCCAAGCTGGTTGATGAAGAACTACCCTATCTAATTCCATCTTTCTGCACTTGGTCCTCAGTCCTGCAGGTCATGGCTCTTCACATTGACACCCAAGTACTTCTTAAATGTGTTGACTGTTTCTGCCTTTACCAACCTCTCAGTGGTACAGGAAATAATGTCAGTCCCCTCTTACTATATTGTCCCCTATTCGACTACATTCCTTTTAACTCCCCCCACTTGGATGGCTTCCTGTAGTCTGATACCGTGGTCAGTTGCCCATCCACCCTGTAGCCCTCACTGTTGTACAAACAAGCTGAGTTGTGACAGTAGAGCAAACTTAAACATAATAAAAGCCAAATTGAGGACTTATCTTATATTAGCCTTAAGCAAAAATCACCACTTTCTAACAGAATGCACTGCATATGTTTCGTATTAGGGAAACTGAAACAGAAAATATGTATCTTTATGAAATATCTGTAATTGTGATTATGATGGAAATTCAAATAAGTGATGATAAATCTCACATAAATTTTCTTTTATTCTAAACTAGCCATGTTCAATTCTCAAACAAAGCTTTTATTTCTGTTGTCTTAAAAACTGAAACACTTATAAATTGATATCAAGCTCCTTTCGATTGTGCAGGTAAATGAGAAGAAATTTCCCTCTTTCATTGATTATTGCATTCAAAAATTAGAATTTTGCAAACCATTATATTTTACCTTTTCAAGAATGGTAAATTAAGTTGACAAATCAAAGTGCATTTCTAATAGTTTTCTTTTAATTACCTAATGGGAATGAAAACCTTAGTATGCAAATTATCTTGTGATGTCTGCAAAAATATATTCAGTTGCAAGGGAAAAAAAATATATATTGGAAGGCCTTTGTTCACAAAAACAGTGGTGATTTTGTAAAGAAGGCCAATTGTCAATAAAGATGGTATGAGTAAAATCTTTCTGTCTTATTCTCTGGTGCCATGGTGGGGCAATTTACGGTTTGCAAATTGGATTAATGCGGTTTCCAGTTGCACTTTATCAGACCAAATTAATTGAGAATGTGTTTTCAGAGTTCCCAACCAATTAGGGAGATGATAAGGCCTCTATCAAAGGAAGGGACCACAGCTTGTTGCAGAAAAGCTCAGCAGTATTTGGGTTTTTTTGGCTGCAGCACCCACAGGAATGGAGAGGACACATGGGAAAGCTATTGCCTCGATCTCTCACTTTTAACTGGAGGTTCAACTGAACAGCTGCAGCAAGCTGAGCTCTCCCAAGGAGCAGAAGAGCAGGGCAGCCTCTTCAACTAAGCAATTACAAGGCACTTGATAGACCTCAGCTGGAGTATTGTGTACATTTGTGGGCGCCACATTAAGTGAAAGATGTCAGTGCATTAGAGAGAATGCAGACGCAATTGACTAGAATGGTTCCAGGTATGAAAATCTTCAGCCATGGTGATAGATTGAAGAAGTTGTGTCTGTTCTTCCTGAAGAGAAGAAGGCTGAGAGAAGATCTGATTGTGGCTTTCAGTATCATGAACGAGCTGAACAGAGTGAAGCTGTTTCCGCTTGCAAAAGTGACAAGAACGAGAGGGTGTAGATCTAAAGTGATGTGCAAGCAATGCTTGGAAATATGGTGGAGGCAGGTTCAATTGAGGCACTCTAGAGGGCATATCATGATTATTTTGGATAGTAATGGTGTGCATAGATATGGGGAAAAGGCAGAAAATCGGCATTAAGTAATAGAACCAGTGCAGGAATGATGGACTGAATGGCCTCCTTCTGCACTATAATAATTCTATGATTCTGTAACATGGTTAGATGTAGCCAAAGAAGTCAGCAGCTGGACTACTGTATTTTCCTCCAACCCTCCCAAGTCTTCAGGAAATCAGAAAGGGTGAGTGTTTTAATACTTTCAGAAGCCAATGCCCACCACTCTGACTTGGACAGAATTTTCTTACACAGCATCCTCTGGTTGGCACAAGTTGTAGCTCTAATTATACCTCTTTCATCTTCATGTGAGCAATCAACACGCATATTTTCCCTCACCTCTTGCCTCCTGCCTTGCAGTTATGCTGCACAAATGGAATCCTTCCCCACTATGGTATACAAGCCATTACCAGTTCTAACAACTACCAGCTTTCTCTTTTTGCTGAGAGGCAGAGACGTGGGGTGGATGAGGTGGCCATGGTGACACTTCCAGTGACCAGAGTCTTTTATTGTCCATAAGCAACATATGTTCATCGCAGGACATTGGAAGTGGAGTTTTGGTCCCATGAATGCAGAGATCATCATTCACATACCAGTTGATGCTGAGCCTCCTGAGGCACTGGTACTGAGGCAAGGTGAGAGGGTTGGTCCTGTGCAAAGATAGGTGGTAGGTCAGAAGATTGGCAGAACATTGTAAAAAAAGAAAGAGATGGCTAAATTAATGAGGCAAAATTTAAAGAATATGAGAAAGCGAGCTGAAAATATAAAAACGTAGCAAGAATTTTTACAGACTTTCTTAAAAGAAAAGAGTTAACAAAGGAAGCATTGGTCCTGTGGGGATTAAGTCTGGGGAAGTAATAATAGAAAATAAGTAGACGGCAGATGAATTAAACAGGTATTTTTCATTATTCTTCCCTACAGAGAACGCAAGCAATGTCCCAGAAATAACTGTAAACCTAGAAAAGAAAGGGAGAAAGGAACTCAAGAAAATTATAATCACCAAGGAAGTGTTATTGAGCAAATTGCTGGACCTGTTTGCTGCCAAGTCCCTTGGTCCTGATGGACTTCATTCATAAGAACTGAAAAGAATTTATTAATAAGATAGTTGATGCATTGTTTTAAATTTTCCACAATTCCCTGGAATTTGAAAAGGTTCCTTTAGGTAGGAAAATAGTGAATATAACTCTTAATTCAAAAAGAAGGCAGAGAGAAATCGGGAAACTATAGGCCAGTTAATTTAATAGCTGTCCCTCTCATAGGTAAAACATTTGAAGCTATTACCAAAGATATTATAGCATGATGTTGAGAAATGTTCAAGGCAATCTGTCAGTCAGCATGGTCTTGTGAAAGGAAAATTATATTTAATCAACTTATTTGAGGTCTCTGAGGAAGTAATGTTGCGGATAAAGGGATACCAATGGATTTCCAGAGGGCATTTCATAACTTTCTACATCAAAGCTTATTGTAAAATTGAAAGCATATAGTTTAGGGGGTAACATTGGCATGGATAGAAGATTGTTTAGTTAGTTGGGAATACCATAGTAAGCCAAAGTGGATCATCTTCTGGCTGGCGTGATGTAATGGGTATTGTCCCACAGGGATCAGTCTTGGGGCCTCAAAGAAATGGTTGTGAAATTTGCTGATGACATAAAGATAGGTAGGAAAAGAAGTTGTGAAGAGATAGAGCAGGTTTTAAAGGGTCAACTGAGTGGGGAAAAATTCCTAGCAAATAGGGTATAATGTGATAAAATGTGAAACCATTTCTTTCTACTTCCACAGATCTACCGTTGAAGTTATGGAAGAGCATTAGGAGACCACCCTGTAAAAATGCATTCCCTTAATGTGCTAACAGGATTTCCACTTTCCTTGTGACAATCCATTTGCATAAGTATTAATAGTTCCAAGTGCATTTCACACTTGTTGTAGGAATTGTGATGTAGGTTTAATTTAAAGGGAAACGGTCATTTCATGTGATGAGCCCTTAAGAAGGTTTCTGAAGGTTGGAGGGGAAAGGACAAAAAGCTGACAGGAGAAAATGAAGCCAAAGGACAGACAGAGTGAAAACACAAATACAAACCAACTACTGTGAGCAAAGAATTCTTTTTGATGGTTGGTGCAGTGGACAAGGTTACAGGATTATCCCTTTTGATCTCTTCATCTCCATATGTCCAAAAGAGACAAGCTTTAGCCTGCCGTTGGCCTTTACCATCACTAACTGTGCCAGGCTTATGTTACATGTTACCTGCAGGTGTCCTTGCAACAGATGACACAGCAGTCCATCTTGGTTGCTGCTGAACCAGATGTTGTAAAGCCTGTTCTCTAAGCTTGCTCCAGGTAGATGTGTCAGGAACTGCAGGCATGGTTGACACTTTGGTAGGTGTAGATATTCAGAATCAGCTGGTTGTCAGTAAGCAAGGAATGTCTTCTTCCACACTACCATGCTTCAAGCATTAGGGCATGCACGGCAAATGTGGACAGAGGTCTAATATACAGATATCTATTCAATTTTTCACTCCATCTAGTTTTGTGCTGTACTGACATACAACTGAGGTGAACAGTTAGCCATTGTCATATTCTCTAATCTATCTTTGGAATTTTCTAACGCATTCTTCAACTTACACTGCTCATATTTACAGTTATTTCAAATGTATTAGAAGAAATGGTAAGTGTATTTTTACTTAAGTGAAATGTATTAGATTCTTGCATTAATGAATTATTGAGAACAGTTTATTTAAAGAGGTATTTGTCTTTAAAATTTGTACATTACCAGACCTTTCATTCACTGTGGCAAACAGTGATGATATACAGCAGATGCTCGTAATAATGCTGACATATATTTAATCAATCCTGCCCTCTACTGTAGCATAGACCTTTTCTTTAAGATCTTTCTACCCACCCACCATTTCCCCTACACCTGTACTTGTCTAAAACCTGGCACGTTAATAATGACCACTAGTGCTAGTCAGAAATTACTGAACTGCAATTTTAGAGGGAGTTTTGCTTGAACTGATCCAAAGGGAATGGCTTGTTTGGAAGCTTGGACGCTTCAGGATGACTGAGTGCCTTGCATGATTGGAGAAATGGGAGTTTGAGTAATAATGGAGGAGGGGAATCTCTGTGTTGAGAGGCAGGATCAAAAACCTGACGAGTGGGCGGAGGCCACTGGCCTTGTGACGGTAAGATAGAATTAAGTGCATCAGGGAATCAGACTCCTTGAGGGCAGGAAGGGAGGGGCTGAGATTCAGTGGTGGGTAATTGCCCATCATGGAGGCTTCTCAGTCAATATCTGCATCCAAGAGGTAGACATGAGTCCACCTACTCCTCATCTCTGTGTAGCTGTCAAATTCCCTTCGACTGTGTAAACTTGACCAACCAGTGTTAAAGTCTAAGACGTAAACTCTTAGTCTAATTAAGATATTTAAGATTCCAGCCTATCCTTGGAAAGAATTGGGTATCTGCTCAATGTCGTCTGAACTAAAACTGAAACTTGGCGGGTTTGTTAGGAAATAGATTCTTCAGACTTTAAATCAAACCAAGCTACCTGTTTCTCTTAATTAAAAATTCAGCCTCTTAATTCTGTTTTTCTCACCACAGATGCAGTCTGGCCTGCTAAATATTTACAGCATTTTCTGTTTGTATATTAATGCATTGTTATTTGACATTTTGTTTGGAAACTCGTAATTACAATGGAAAATGCCTTTTGCAGTAAAATAAAAACACAGTGCAACTTTAAAATCTGCAGTTAACTTTAACTGCAAGCAGTTATGAGAGATGAGAGATTAGTCCAGACTTAAAACTCATTGTGACAATCACTGATTAAAATGTAATACTTATTAATTTACTACATTTTTTCAATGTAACATCTATTCTGTTCACTTTGCAGGTTGTTAATACCACCGAACAGGCTGAAGGAGATAAAATGTCTGATGTGCAAGATTGCACAGATTATCTAAACAGATAGACTACTTCAAGGTGACTCAATTGATAACAATGCATTTATACTAGCACTATTTACACGCAATCACTCCTTTTCGAGTAAAGATCATTGAATGGTGTCAGCTCCATCACACATATTGGTATGGAAATTGATTTGCCCCTGAAGTCAGGAATAAACTTATTAGGAGGTCGTGAATCATCCAATTGAACAGGCCAGAGAAAATCCTCTTGTATTGGAATGTGACTGAAACGTTGGTGATGCCAATCGTAACCCCGAGAGATTGCATGACAATCCAACAGGGTGACAGTCTGTGAATGAGATTACTAGTACCATGCACACAGTCACTTATGGGCAGCAGTTGAGGGGAAGTTATGAATGATTTCAAAATGGAGTCGCATTGGCATTTGACAGAAATAAACTTGCACATCAATAAGAGTGGGGAATGAGACTGATTGGAATATATCTACAAACAGCTTGATGAGTTGAATGACCTTTTTGTACTCTAATGACTCTATGAAAATAGTCTTGAAAACAGATCATGCAGGCGAGAAATTGGCTCTGCAAAGCCCGATGTGGCTGGTGGGCAGCATGCATCTGTTTATTCCACAACAGGTTGGTGTTGTACCCCATAGCGCTTTACATATGAAGTAGTCACCAATCTGGCTATCTGCAGTCGCTTGCAAATTTACATTGAACGTAGGAGAGACACTCAAGCTTTTCTCGTTCCCACATTTGTCCCAATTTGCATATACAAATTACATAATGGTTTCAGGCAGATGTGTTTGGTAACCAATGCATAGCTGAGCAGTATGGAGTGCAGCACGAAATAAACGTGTACACCACCTGCTCAGATGGTGCGTTCAGTGCAGCAAGAGGCCACTCAGCCCATCAAATCCCTGTCCATTTGGAAAAAATCAGTTAATCCCATTCCCAACTCTTTGTATCCCCGCACCTTCATTTCCCACAAGTGTTCAACTACTTTTCTTTTGAACTCATTCTTGATCTCTGCTTGTACTACCTTCATAGGCAGCAACACCTGACAATAAATAAATATGGTTATGTTATTGTGCAATTGGTTATTTGTGCAATTAGTATCCACAGCATACCTTCACCTATCATTACTCTTTCTCCTTTCTTCAATTCTTCTTACACCATTTCAGTCCTCCCACCCAGTGACATCTTTACTACTCCATTTCTGTTTTGCCTTTCATTACCATCAATTTGCCCACCTACAACATGCATCGTCCATATCCCACAAGCATCACCCTAGATGAATCTGTTGACAAATGGATGGGAATAGGTGCCTGTTCCCAGAAATGATTGCTGAGGTTGCATCACTCTATACTGTAAGTGAGAACTGTCTCACAAGAGTCATCTTTACATTTAATTAAAAAAAAAACTAAATGTCGATGTATGGCTTAAATATGGTATTACATGTTTTAATAGTGGAAAACGAGAACAAGATGTCAATATCAAGAACATTGAGCAGAATGACAACAGCAAGACTGCACTAAGGCAATGCAAGTAAATCAATCTAAAAAGTAAATGTAACTGGAGTTTGAAAAATCAAACAGAAATTAATGTTGAGGATTATGGATAACTTTTTGCCTCCTCTCCCATTATAAACAACAACACAAAATGTGGATTAGTCTGACGAGGAGTGGTTGGAGACTTTTCCTGACAACAGGAAAGAATGATGTTATGGGTGTATTTAATTGTACTTTTGTAAATATAATGTAACATTTTTGTAATTAGACTGTATCAAATAAGAATTAGACCTATATGTTGTCATTTGTCATTTTATTTAACAATATCTGCATGTAAATACAAGACTCCACAGAAAGGTTAGACATTTCTCTCAACTATAGTTCTGCAAAATTGATTTTGATTTTTCTCTTATTTAATGTATATTTGGATTAACCTGCAAAGATAATTGATAATGGGAAGACTAAGGACTCCCAGGTCAACGAAAAACTCCTAGTTTTTCATATTGTGAACAAGTTATAGCTTATCATTTTATGGAAGACGCTTTCTGCAGATAAAATCAATTACTCTGCGTTGGAAACAAGTTTTAGAGGAGAAAGAATAAATACAAATCCACCGGTGTACTCTTGTATATGTTTTTATTTTAAAATTAATCAATCATAAATCTTTTGAATTACCAACTATGTCACAAGCTAGATGAGAACCAATCCAACTGTAATAAACAGATGTGAGTGACCAACAGCCACCTGTTGAAGGGACCAGTGATAAAATCGCAGGACCACTTCTAAAGATTTATTTATTTTTGTGTAAGATAAAAACTTCAGATATATTGCTACTTAGGCACCTTACAACAGTGTACCCATAAGTACTTAATTATTTGTTGAAGTGGAAAGGAATCGATGTTCATATTATGTAAAATGTTCAAGAAAATTATTTAAACTTCTCATAACAATAACTATAATAAATGTTATGGAATATACCAATAGAAAATAAAATCTTAAATGTTGATAAATTATCTGGATTGTGCAGAACACTTTGAGAAATAAAAATTGATGAAATATCTATTCCTGTTATCACTTCCAATTGTTTGTTTTATTCTAAAGACAGAAATAAAAATGTTCACTCATTGTCAAGTTTTCTGAATGGTTATTCAACATTTATTGTTTTCATATATCTTTAGATTTTCATTGAAACTTGTTTTTCTTTCCGAACAATCGCATGGTTATGGTTTGTCACAGCAAATACAAAGTTTGAACCAACCAAATCTAGGTGTGATGTATATTTTGCATATCAAGTTAGGCACCTCATATTTAGTTTGTGAAGTGTGATGTGCAAATTGCTGCTACATTACTTTTTAAGCCTAATTCCTGAGTGTTGTTCAGAGAAATGTGAAAGACATGTTTTTTTGTAAGGACAGGATTTGTAAGTGCAGATAAACCTCACTATTTGCATGCCCACCCTTTGCAAACTGGCTTATCAGCTTGATACTTACTGTGAACCTTTTTGCCCACTGTAACTCCAGTGATTTCCCATCTGCAGTTTTCCAGGAGTAAATATGCACACTGGGTCGTGAAAATCATCAACTGTGACATTCTCTGGGCATGCATCCTCATGAACAGCGGGGCTTTGTTGAAATGTTCAAAGTATTCTGCTAAGTAGAACTATGCACCTTTTAAAAAGGAAACCACAAAGCTTTAGTTATTAAGAAAATAGATATTAAAATCATTCATCGTTTAATTGTTTGGTGAGGGATCTTTACCAATTAGAAGTTTCCAGAGAGAAGCATCTCCATTCTCCATAACAATAAATTGCATTTAATTCAAGCGCTTCACATTTGAATTGTAGTAATTGTTTTATTGGCAAATACAGCCATCAATGAGTGTATAGTCCCACAGGCAGCAGCAAGATTAAATGACCAATTAATCTGTTTTTGGAGACACTGACTAATAAGCACACAACTTTCCTATTTTTCCTTGATGCTGTATCATGGCATCTTTTACATGCGTGTGAACAGATAAACAGGACATTGATTTAACATCTTATTCAAAAGGATTCACTTCCAACAATACAACACTCTGGACTGAGCTGAAGTATTAGTCTTCTGTGACTACATTTCTTGCAATGGAGTTTAAACTTCAGACTCAGTTGCTGTGAAACTGAAATTTAGTTATTTTACAGAAATAATAAATTACAGTGTAATTCTCAATGTACATAATACATAATTAATAGATCTCCTGTCATGACTCAGTGAATGAAACAATATTTTTTTTATTGGACTGTTTGTGATATTTGATGTGTAGTTTTATTAGTGCCACTGACCTACATTGACTGAATGCATTATATTGTTTCTTTTTCATAGCTATACTAAAAATTAGTCCCGTTTCCACAAAAATTGTGAAAGGGAAAGTACTGATGATTGATGCGTTTTTCAGCTTTATCTCAGAGCTGTTTACAACATCATGGTGCAGAGCACAATGGTGAATGATATGTAACAAGCTGAAGATCTATCTGGTATTTACTGATCCCGAGAACAGAAAAGGTGAAGGTCATGGGATTTAACAGAAATATTGGGCAGTATCTGACAGTACTTTTTAACAGAACATCAGGACCATTTCCAGGTCAACAACCTTACCTCTAAGCTTACCTTCCAGGTGTACTTTGTGGCTGTCAATCAGTTAAGAAGATAATTCTGGACATTTGCAGAGTCAAAGCAGCTCTGTGGTACTTTTAAAAATGGTGGAAAAGACCCAAATCTGGAAGTCCTGGCCCTATTCAACAGATCTAATTTGAGCTGATGGGAGCGTTCAAACATCTCATTTTCATTGCAACAAGGGCCTTTTCCCACAATGTGGGAGTTATGAATTTATGCCATGAATAAATCTGTAGAACTTTTATTTAAACCTCTTACTCTTTAAAATTAAAAAAAAATCTGCCTATGTCCGTGAGACTTTAAAAAAGTTGTGAAATTTTCCCCAGCCCTTTAAAAAACAGAAGTAGCCTAAGTGTGTCAGCCAGAGTTAGTAAACATTTGTTCTGGCAGTTAGAAAAGTTATTTATTGACATTTAGCCCAAAAGCTGTTATTATAAAAGCATAAATCATCCGTAGACAACTTCACAATTGACAATTGTGCCACTGGCGGGAGGGAACAGGATGTAAATTCAGAAATTGATTGACAGATAAAGGGTATGATTAAAGGATGAGTGAGTGTTTGTGAATGCAAGTCTTTGTTTTAGTAGGTATTAAGTTGAGGGGCTTTAAAAATTTTGAAGTCAAAATGTGATTTTTTTTTCACAGTGAAGGCTGAAATAGATATATTTTAAAAATTTATTTCATCCCAGCATGGCTGCTGCTGTCTGACCATGATGGATGCTGGGTGGGTTGACAGGGAGTGGAAGGGGGTGGCATGAGTTGGCACTTAACTGGCATGGGGGCTATAAGGGGCCATGGGTGTGAATGGCATGAGGTGACATGGAGAATATGGACATTGTAGCATATGTTAGCATGGGTAAGGAGTAGTTAGGGTGGGGAGTGAAGGGCAAATATTTAATACAAAGATCCATAGAACTTAGACTGGCCTTTCATACAGCCCACCTCCAATATGTGTCCAGCGACAGAGAAACCACCTCTATCCCTGTGCAAAATTCCTGCCATTTCAGGGAGTTTCTCCCAAGGTCGAGGCTGGCATAAAATGTTGGGAGAATTATCGACTTGTGCCCCTCCCTGGCCGTAGGATAGCGATCTCTCCTTAACAAGGCAAAATGCACACAATCCATTCAAAACTCCACATTCAGCAAGGGGACCTTGACCCAAGGGTTTTCCATTTGAAATTCCACAAATGCAATTAGGTACAGCTATGACAGACCAAATATATCTCAAGTATTTTCAACTAGCTGAAATATACACTTAACTGTTTTCAAATTATGTTGCTGATCCATTCCCCAAATTTGCCACCACCACCACCCAACTACCGCCCCCACTCCCCCACACACACATCTATTTCTCATCATAGAGGCTAAAAGAGGTAGTGAAATGTATCAATAATTACAAGTTGAAAGAATGAGACTCCACAGTTGTTGATTTTCCGTGCCCGAGAAATGATCAGGGCTTGTCACGCCCCAAAATATTTACATCTACTTGAATAAGAAAACGT
>NC_063332.1:118118787-118143787 GCF_021869965.1 Rhincodon typus
TGAAATGTATTTTTTCTCACGCAGGTTTTGATTTTATCAATACTCCAAAATCTGCTTTGCCATACTTGGGTATTTAAAATAAAACATTTGTAAATTGAAGGTGCAAATTTATATGTTGTACACTCTCTCTGGTTTGTTTCCTTTCAATCTTTCCTCTTTCCATGAACTTTATTGTCAGCATTGAAAGAAACGGAGAAATCTGCATTAGTAGGGGATCAAGCTTGTAAGGAAGCAATGCTTTAATAAACACATAAATGTGTTTGTTTGTTTGAAAACTTGAGGATTTGGAATTGAAAATTTTAACAAAGTAACAGTTTCAGGCAATTGAAGACCTTTGGACTAATTAGCCCATCTATGGGCAGTATTCATAGAACAGAGTACAATAAAGCACAGGAACAGGCCCATCAACCCACAATGTTGTGCCAAACGTGATGCCAAATTAAACGAATCCCTTCTGCCTGCTCTTGGTCCATGTCCTTCCATTCCTTGAATATTCATGCGCTTATCTAAAAGCCCCTTAAATGCCCCTATCCTAACTGTCTCTTCATACATTTCTTGAGTCCCGTTGGCTGACCAGAACCCCTCATAATTCCTGCTTGAAACTGTTCAGGGTTCTTTATTCAATACTCATGCCAGAAATCTGTTCAAAATTTCTGATGACCTCTCAGTTTAAAAATAAAGTTCCTCCTACATTTCCTTTTATTGGTATCTGATTTGATAAATATGACCCATCAATGTGTATTTTGCTTCTAAAATGTATATGTATAATTTATATTCAAAACAATCTAATTTCCCCTTCCAGGATAGCTTGCCCTTCAGCATTTTCAAATAGTTTTGAAATATTTTGTGGTATATGTGTATTTCTGCGAGATAGATGATAAATTCACATGTGAAGGAACATCACAGCAAGAACCTTGGGTTCCCACTTGTGGAAATTCTTTGCTTGGTTTCGATATGGCTCTATCTAAAATGGCTCAAAACTTGTATAGCTTAAGAAAATTAAATTATAATTTGTGCTCTGAACCACTAAGTTATATTTGTCCCTTCATTGCTTGATGCTTTCATTGTTTTGTAGCCATAATAAGCAATGGACAACCTTGCCAGCTGCCCGATCACCATGTTCCACCTCTCTAGGGAAAACCACAGGATTTGGAAGGTTTTGCTTTTCCTTTAGGTGACACAGAGACTACAGAAAACTTTTTGAGTCTGTTAGCTAAATCTTTCCTAGCCATTCTGCATTCCACCAGATTTCTGTCGCTTTAGCACTTAGCAGAACCTAAAATTTTTGTAAAATTCATCAGACCATGACTTTGAATTGGAAGCCGATAACCTCACACTTACCAGATTGGCCAAAACTGCACCAGGTAAAGTTCATTCAGTTAATTTGTTTGTGAGCCATTGTAACATCCTGCATCCATCTACATGACTTCTTAAAATGGCGACTTTACCAATAATTTTTTCCTGTTACTAGCTTGAGATTACCACATTTTTTGCATTAAAAGCAAAGTGCTGCCAATGCTGGAGATCTGACAAAACAAATAAAATGCTGGAGAAATTCAAGTCTGGCAGCTTCAGTGGATAAAGAAACAGTTAACATTGTGACTTATAATGAAGAATACTACAGGATTC
Organism: Rhincodon typus; assembly: GCF_021869965.1. NCBI lineage: Eukaryota > Metazoa > Chordata > Chondrichthyes > Orectolobiformes > Rhincodontidae > Rhincodon > Rhincodon typus. The sequence goes on from NC_063332.1 coordinate 118,120,417, forward strand.
TGTTATTTTTGTTTCTCTCCATTTGCCATATTGATATTTCAACTCATGACCTCCAAGTTGGACTTTCAATTTCGAAAACACTAGGCTGTACTCCATCCGAGGTTTTGCAGTCATTTTGGTTAATATTGTGGTTTCTTATGAAATAGATAACATTTTATTACATAACAGATGGTCTATTGGTCTAAGGAACACCGAATATATTTCTTTACATACTGTGAAATTGCCTCAGCTAGGGCCTCCTGTACCACTTTACAGTTAAGTCAAACCCAACTGTGGATCTACAGTGCAACCTTAAGTGTCACTGAAAAAGAAACCACTTTGCAATGCTGTCAGTTTACCGTTTAATGAAATTTCAATTTCTAATGGTTATCCTCTTCAGGATTCCTTCACACATTCTTCCTACAACATTATTCTGACAAAGAAAATGAAACTTCCCCTTGACAACTTTATTTTTAAAAATGAAGTAAAACAAGTTTATTCATCTAATTTATAAGGGCAACAGCTTACTTTCTATTTCCCCCTCTAATCACTGTCCACCATTTTATGTTCCCTTTTTTTCTCCTGAAAACATGTTAAAGGAAGAGCCAGGATTATGAGTACCTTGTTCAGTAAAGAAAGGTGTGAATTTAAAACAATTGTTGGAAAAATCTACCACACCAAAGTTTTGTATACATCACAAACTTGTGTATATAAACTTATCTGGTTTGAATCTTGCAACTTCTTTCCCCCTCAGGATTTCAGTGATTTAACTACAAATTTGTTCATTTTGCACTTTTTTTAAAAAACCTGATTTTTCATATACATACATGTGTCGGATTGCATGAGGTGTTAATCGAAAGTAAAGAGCAGGCCTCCTCCCATTAATTCAATCTGCTTGGTAGCTGCTCACCTCTGGCAAATTACACTGGCATGCCTGTTCTCACTAACCTGTTTTTTTTTTGCAACAGAATGCATTAATTTCATAATTCTTATCCTTGAGTTTAAATCCCTTCAAGGCTTAACCAGTTCTTGTTGCTTTCTTCTAAGTTTAGGCTAAAACTGCCACTAACACAACTTTTCCTTAATATTGAATCAGAGATAGTAGGAACTGCAGATGCTGGAGAATCCGAGACAACAAGGTGCAGGGCTGGATGAACACAGCAGGCCAAGCAGCATCATAGGAGCAGAGAGGCTGACGTTTCGGGCCTAGACCCTTCATCAGAAAATATCCTTTGGCTGTGGGTGTCTATATATAAACCCTTAGAAGCTGCTGGGCTACTTGGGTCACACAACTAAAGGAATGAAATATCTTTATTGTTTGACATAATTTGTCTATAAATTACAGGTTACTGAACACAGCTGTCCAGTGCATTGTGTAAAAGACCCCTCTTTACATGCTTCTTTCTGGTTTGATGTCTCTCTCCAGTTTTGCCAAAGTGAGAGTGACATCCTTTTTATATATTCTACATCTGTCTCCCAGTCTCCTCTTCCTTGATTTACTTAATTTGTGATATTTTAGTTTATGTTATTTCATCATGCTATTACTGGACAAGTCAGATCCCAGACTGAAATAAAGCTTAATAGATCATGTTCTGTTTTTTAACAAGGTAGTCTCTCTGAAACATATGCACAAACTTTCAGATTTGGTTTTAGCAATAAAAAGTTGCACATAACACAAATTTAGAGACTTTGAAACACACGGTAAAATATAATCTCATTAATCCCCAAAACACTCCTGTACTCAGACAAGAGAAGAAATAATTCTCTAAAACCTCGACTGCTTTAATTTAACTGTGACTTCAATTCCCAATCTGAAATCTAATAGCCTTTTCTGAGAGCTTTCATACACCTGAGCTTAAGTGTTCTCGGCTTCAAATAACCTCTTCAGGGTTTTGTTTAAATATTTCTGGTCTGGAACGTTGTTAACCTCCTTGTTATAAGGTAATATTATTGTCTTCCTTTCTCAAGAGTACTGCTTTACACCACCACCTTCAGACAAGAAACTGTGCAGAACTGCCTGGAACTTGTACTTAAAAACAACCCTATGTAAATGCTGTTCCCTCCACACTTCACCAGCTCTGATGAAGAGTCCTCTAAACTCTCAATGTGAGCTTGCTTTCTCTCCATGGATGCTGCCTGACCCACTGTGATCTCCACCATTTTTTATTTTCACTATGTTTTCAAGCCTTGGATTTTTCCCCTGAGTTTATTCAAGCCAAGACCAGAAATTTCTAACAAGCCCTGATGCATAACTCTTTACCTGATTAGATATAAACTGTTTTAAAGTACATATAAAATGCATTTGTTCTCAAAGCTACCTGTCTACAAGTTGTTTAAAAGAAATCACCATGGATACAGAAGTACTTATAAGATAATCTTCAAGCACACAGAAAATCCCATTTGTCACTAATTCAAAATGCCAAGCTATAATATAAATGATATTGAAATATATATAAATCAGAGACACTGTCACAAGGAAAGGAGTATCAACATTAAGGAAGCACATGTCGGTATGCCTAATGCCCAGTAAGATAAAGGTTGGGAGATAGGAAAACACTGACAATATGTTCCTCCTGCGCTATGTGGGAAATCATAGGCTCTTCAAGTGGTCTTGGTGATTATATGCAGGAAGTGTCTCCAGCTGCAGCTACTGGCTAACCTCATTTTGGAGCTGGAACAGGGGGTGAACTCACTATGGGGCATCTGCAATGCTGAGATCATCACGGACAGCATATCTAGTGAAGTGGTCACCACAGGTGAAAGTAGAAAGGGGATAGGTGACCAATAGGCAGGGTGGAGGAAGGCAGGTGGTGCAGGACACCCCTAGTGGCCAACTCCACTCTAACAGATATACCTTTTTGGACTCCAAGACAGTACATTGCGTCCTTGGTGCCAGGATGAAAGATGACTCAGAGTGGCTGCAGGGTATTTCAAAGGAGGAGGATGAACTGCCAGTAGTTATGGTACATATCAATTTCAATAAGAATCTCTTTTGCAGCTGCAGAAAAGCCTGTCCATTTCCCCTTGCCCAAATGAATCCCTATTAACTGTAGCACTGCCACTCTCCTTCCCCTCATGCAGCAGAGCTACCTGTGGTGCATGGACCTAGCTCCCGCTGCTCTCCCCTGAGAAGCTCCAGCTCTACAGCGCAGTTAGCTAGTCACTGCAGTTGGACACACCTTCTGCATACACAGTCCACCAGGAACACTGGAAATGTCCATGTATTCCCACGTAGCATAGGAGGATCAGATCACGGATGTGAGCTCTGATGCCATGACTTCCCTTTAGATTAAGTTTGTTAGTTATTCCCTTTAAAGAATACTAATTATGTTAAGGACTTTTTTCTCTCTCCAAATGACTGGAGTCCAAACACCCTGCCTAATTTTGTTTCAGCTGATGGACTGCAGCATTTCAATTTGTAGAAGCAGTAGAAATGGAAGCACTCATCTGACCCTACACTGAATGTTTTCCAAATTAGAGCTATTTAAATATGCACCATACCGGCACTATCTCATCTCTCCCCCACTCCAAACAGCACTATCTCCCCACCCCCCAAGCTCTATCTCAACCTCCCACCAGCACCATCTGACCAAGTTCACCTCTCTCCACTCTCACTGCTTTGTACTGAGTTCACAGCCAGTAGCTGTGTTGCTTTATGCCAAGTTTACTGCCTGCCTGTCACTGCTTTGTACCAGTGCTGCTATCCTCACACTCTGCTTTATACTCTCTGCATACTGATGAATCAAAACACTTTACTGGAATGGAGAAATGTTTGTATTTGGCTTGATCTCATTTAGTGAGTCAATACAGTGCTCCAGGTTAACAATGGAAGAGATCTTCAACAAGAATTATCAAAACTAGACTTAGGCAAATGAAAGTAGCACTGAATTGCTTTGCAAGATAATTATAAGCTCATCTGCCTATATACTGCAAGGTAATTTCTTCATTCTCGTTAAAAAGGTGAAATCTCAGTTAGGTAGCATGATAGAAAGAAGGGTCATGTAGCCAATGACAGAATTGACATTACGGTGCTCAGGGCTGGTAACAGATCCCAAACCAAATGGATAATAAAGATTTTATGTGGACCTCATCCATTTAAACAAACAAATTAGCAGAGGAATCCATCAAATTCCAGTATTTGGCAGTAGTTCGTCCAAATTATCAAGAAAATGTTCTTTAAAACATTGGATACAATCAGTGGATATTGTCAGATGCCCTTAGATTACGAGTAAAGGTTGCTGACTAAATTCATGCACCATTCAAGCAGTACCAGAAATGTTTCAGAGAATGATGTCAAGAATCCTGAAAAAGTTACAAGCAACCATTTTCCTGACTGATGTTATACCAGTCTAACAAAAAAGCGACATGATCGCAAAGTCAAGGAAATATTTAGGGCTCTACAGGACGTAGGCTTTACATAGTACACGAAATGCCAATTCTCAAAAGTGACCAGCACAATTCTGGGACATATAATCCAAGAATAAGACATTACTGTGGATCCAAGGAAGACAAAGGTCAAAAGTGAATTTCTAGCACCTGTATGTTAGTGATGTACGATGCCTCTTGAGAAGAGATCAAAGCTATTCAGAAAATTAAAGAGAAGCTACTCTCCCCAGATGTTCTATCTCACATATCCAGGTACAAACTAATCAAAGAATACCATATATTTCACATCAAGCGCTTTAATGGAAACGAAGAGAGATAGACAACAATGAAAAAGAAGCACTAGCCATTACATGGGGATATGAAAGTTTTGTAGAACTTTAGTTAAGCCACACTTGGAACATTGCGTACAGTTCTGATCACCACACTACCAGAAGGATGTAGATGCTTTAGAGAGGGTACAAAAAATGTTTACCAGGACGTTACTTGGTATAGGGGATTTGAGCTATGATGAAAGGTTGGATAGACTGGGTTTGTTTTCACTGGAACACAGGAGAGTGAGCGGGCGACCTAATAGAAGATTATAAGATTGTGAATGGCATGGATAGAGTAGAAGGTCTGAGGCTTTTTCCCAGGGTGGAGGGGCCAATTACTGGGGAACACATGTTCAAGGTGTGAGGGGGGATGTTTAAAAGAGATGTGCAAGGCAACATTTTCACACAAAGGGTGGTGAGTGTCTGGAGCACACCGCCAGAGGAAGTGGTAGAAGCATACACAATAGCAGCATTCAGGAAGCACCTGGACAAATGCATGAATAGGAAGGGAATAGTGGGATACAGATCCTGTAAGTGAACACAGTTTCAGTATGGAAGGGCAAAATGTGTCGGCACATGCTTGGAGGGCCAAAGGGCCTGTTTCTGTGCTGTACTGTTCCTTGTTCTATCACATGGGGCTGAGATTCCAGGTTGACACTGACCACAAGCCATTCATAATGTTAGTAGCATCAAAGGAGATTGTGTTTGTAATGGCATTTTATGCAAAGATTCAGGCTTTGACAGAATAGTACAATTACAAGAGCTTATGCTGTAGGCAAGACATAAATATAGATTGGTACATTCTTATATTCCATTATACTCCAACAATCTCTTCATTCTTTGAGCCTGACCGTCAACCCACCTGAAAGGGTCTTTCCTCTGGAGCACTTGTATATTTCCCTAAGCCCTATCATATATTTTCTTCAGCCCATATTTGGGTACTTTGCTATAAAATCCCCTTTCTAAGCTCCTCGATATTAATAACTTTCTCTCCTCCTTTAAATCCCAACCCTTAAGTCCCAATAAGATTTATTTGGTTCAGCATTCATGTCGTTTGTAGACGTTGGTGTGTTTGCTGAGATGGGAGGTTTGATAGCAGACGTTACGTCCCCTTACTAGGTGACATATAAATTCAAAACAGAGTAAGACAACAGCACTTCACAGGAGGCTCCACAGCTTTGAGGATGTCACCTCGTAAGGGAACAAAACATCTGCTATCAAAGCTCCCAGCTTGGCGAACATACCAACATCTACAACCAGCACACGAGCTAGGAATCTTCACTCAAACCCTGAATTCATGTCATTTATTATTGTTTCTCTATGCACATTTCTAGAATTTATTTCTATATTATCAGTACGATGTAAGGTTTTTGCTGTTTGAGGCCTGCTTAGACACCAGGTTTATAATGATTGTGGAAGAATTATTAAATTGTGAAAGTTATTGTCCTTCCTCTATCCACATGTTTCCCATGTGGATCAGGTTTATGGTGAAGACTCATGGCTCTCCTACTGCTCCAGTCATCATTCATTTCCTTAATGGTTAATGTACAGAAAATGATAGCACCATTTGCCTAAATAGTCTAATGAAAATAGTGGGGAAACATATTATCTATGTAGTTAGCTTATTCAATGTTTTGCTGGATGCGCAAACTCTAATCTCAAAGCAATTTTTTAAGGTAGTTCGTAACTGAAAGTAACTAAGACTTCTGGTGTTGTGATAAACTGCTTGTAACTCCGGGCTTTTGAGAAATAGACAGAGGTTTCAGTTTGTTACAGGAACAGAAACTGGTTGAAACCAAAGGCCAGAGCTTAGAAACGGTCTCCACAATTCAGTACAAGCAGACCATGGAAGGTTAAAGAAAGAAAGCACAAAGATCGCTTCTGGAATTGGAGAAAAGTACAGTTACTCCTCCTGCTTCAGTTATTCTCAAATTGATTTAATTTATTATTGTCACATGTACCTAAGTACAGTGAAAAGTTTTGTTTTGTTTTCAGTACAACAGATCATTACATACAAAGACACAAAGATGATAGGGTGATTGAACAGAATGAGGTACGCAAAGTCATGGCTGCAAAGGTGTCCAAAAAGCAAGATCAACATTAGCTTTGAAATTTGAGAGGTCCATTCAGCCATCAAATATCAGCGGGGAAGAAGCTATCCTTGAACCTGTTGGTACGTATGTTTAAGCTTTTGTATCTTCTGCCTGACAGAAGAGGTCGGTAGAGATTATAACTGGGTTGGGAGGGGTCTTTGATGATGTTGGCTGCCTTTCCGTGGCAACAAGAGGTGTAGATGGAATCAATGGATGGAAGGCTGGCTTGTGTGATGGTCTGGGCTGTGTTCACAACTTTCTGTAGTTCCTTATGGTCCTGGGCAGAGAAGTTGCCGTACCAAGCCACTATGCATCCAGATAGAATGTTTTCTAAAGGAAGTGATCACCTAAAGCCTGCCATTTTTTCTGTGAAAACTGTGTGCTTGTTGGGATTCTGGTTGGTTGGAAGCAGCTGCCAGAAGTGGAGCAGTAGGTAAATTCTATGTGAAGAAATGTACTAGAACTCTCCCCGAGGAAGATGAAGTTTTGAAGCACTTTGTGGCTGGACACGGTGCGATACACTTTCAGTGATCTGTCTGGTGTATCTGTAAGATCTATCTTTATTCTATACAATACTTTAAATGATCATAATAGCTTGACTGCAATTTGTCTGTTAATTGATTTTGGTTTGACTTTTAAATTTATAAGAAGTGACATCATGTCTGTTGGGTTTTTCATTACAATTGTGTGATAAGTTCATTTCTTTCAGTTTGTGGTTCCATTGGGATTGTAAAAAATAGCAACAACAGCTGCATTTAGAAAATCACTTTGCATGAAGTACTCTCTTTTTCCAATATCTCTCTCCCGTATGTCCCAACCATATTTCAATTTCATCGGCAAAATCTATGGTCCTTTGGGATTCCTGGGGAAATATTTAGTAGAATTAATATCTAGTTGTTGGATTTGAATCGTAAATGCAGGGGGCTGTTCGATTTAATGTCTGGTCAGAATTGGATTGTTAGCTGTCTAACTCTTGCAGTGCCCCGTTTCTTTGTATTTTTCAAACAAAAATTGGTGTCATAAAAGAACAACTCTTTGTTGTGGCCAATTCACATGATTTATTTTCTGATTCCATTCCACAATTGTGTTCTTATTTAATACTCCCATCCCTGAGGATGCTTGCGTTCTATTAGAGTACAAGTTTTGCATTTTTATTGCTCCTTTTACAATCTTAGAACTTCTCAAAGCAATTTTAGTCAATTATGTACTTTTGATGTGTAGCCACTGTTATAATGCAGAAAACTTAGCAGCTAAAGTTATCCCCCAGCAAGGTCTCACCACAGCAATGTAAGAATAATCAGGCAATTTGTTTTAATAATGTTGGCTGCGATTAAATGCTGATAGGACAGTGAGAAGAGCCTCCATTCCCTACACTTCTTCAAAATATTCAGATGAGATCAATTAGTTGCACCGAAGAGGAAGAAAGTGAGGCCTCAGTTAAAATCTCACCTGGAAAGTGACACCTCCAATAATACGAGATAACAAGGTGTAGAGCTGGATGAACACAGCAGGCCAAAGCAGCATCATAGGAGTAGGCTTGCTGTGTTCATCTAGCTCTACACCTTGTTATCTCAGATTCTCCAGCATCTGCAGTTCCTACCACCTCCAATAATGCAATGATTTTACACTGAAATGTCGTAGCAAAAAAAGTTTAGAAAAATATGAGGGGATGATCTCATAGAAACCTATAAAATTCTAACAGGACCAGATGCAGTAAATGCAGGAAGGATGCGCCCACTGACTGGGGAAATCAGAAACAGGAGTCACAACGTAAGGACACGGGATAGACTGTTTAGGACTGCAATGGAGAGAAATGCCTTCACCCAGAGAGTGGTGAGCATGTGGGATACTCTGCCACAGAAAGCAATTGAGACCAAAACATTGGGAGGAATTAGAAATAGTTCTTAGGGCTAAAGGGACCAAGAGGCACGCAGAGAACGTGGGAACAGGGTATTGAGTTGGATGATCAGCCATGATCATATTGAATAGTGGAGCAGGCTCAAACGGTTGAATGGCCTACTTTTGCTTCTATTTTCTGGTATTTTTTCTGTCACCCACATTTACATGTACAAATATTTGGACTGAGATATACCATAGATATTGACATATAAATTGACCTTTGAGGCCTCAGAAAATCCCTCGAAAGATGGAGGCCAATTTACATGCTAAATATAAAAGTGAGAAGTCACATGACACCAGATTATAGTCCAACAGGTTTATTTGAAATCACACAGGCTTTCGGAGCGCAGCCCCTTTGTTGGGTGCAGTTAAGGAACAGAGCAAACAGAGCCAGACTTTATAGGCAGAGAGATCAAAGGCAGAGAGATCAAAAGATCATACAACTGGTGTGAGTGGAGTGTCAGATAATAACTTTCTGCAGTCTCATTCTTGCAGAATCAGTCGTATTCTCGGATACATGCATCCCCATCAATGACAGACACCTCAGCACCTCACTCTACCACAAGCCCACGGATAATCTCACGATGCTGCACTTCTCTGGCTTCCATCCTAAACATGTTAAAGAAGCCATCCCCTACGGACAAGCCCTGTGCATACACAGAATCTGCTCAGATGGGGAGGAACGTGACGGACACCTGAAGGTTTTGAAGGACACTCTCATAATAACAGGATACGCTGCTCAACTGATCGATCACCAGTTCTGATGTACCACAGTAGAACACTGCCTCCTCAGAAGACAGACACAGGATACGTCCAATAAGGTACTCTTCGTCTTCCAGTACTTCCCTGGAGCGGAGAAACTATGCCATGTCCTTCGCAGCCTTCAACATGTCATCGATAACAATGAGCATCTCACCAAGATCTTCCCTACACTTCCACTTCTCACCTCAAACAACTGCCAAACCTTAAACAGACCATTGTTCACAGCAAACTACCCAGCCTTCAAGACAACATTGACCTCAATACCACACAACCCTGCCATAGCAACCTCTGTAAGACATGTCAGATCATTGGTATGGGTACTACCATCACACGTGGGAATACCATCCACCACATACATCACAGATACTCTTGTGACTCAGCCAATGTTATCTATCTCGTACGCTGCAGGCAAGGATGCCCTGAGGCATGGTATATTGACGAAACCGTGTAGACGCTATGACAACAGATGAATGGATACTGCGCAACAATCGCCAGACAGGAATGTCCCCTCCCAGTCGGGGAACACTTCAGCGGTCAAGGACATTCAGCCTCGGATCTTCAGGTAAGTGTCTTCTAAGGTGGACTTCGAGATACACAATAACAGAGAATCGCCGAGCAGAGACTGATAGCCAAGCTCCGTATTCATGAAAACGGCCTCAATTGTGATCTTGGGCTCGTGTCATGCTACATGTGACCCCACCGCACTGTTCTGTAAAATCTTCCTTACTCTCCTGTTTTGACAGCATCACCTAGGAAATTGTTATGACCTCTCTACCTTAATTAGTTTGTATAGTTTTGAATTTGGAATGCAATGCCAGTCGTTTAGTTTGTCTCCAGCATCACCTTATTTGTAATTCTTTGTAATTATCTCTCTGCCTCACTTAATCAGATTATAGGTTATCTCTTCGTTGGTTATTCAGCTGTTGACACTTTACTCACCATCTAACACTCCTGCTCACCTGCAGAGACTTATTATCTGATACTCCACTCACACTAGTTGTATGATCTTTGTTCTCTCTGCCTATAAACTCTATGTCTACATGCATTTCTCTCTCACTGCACCTGACGAAGGGGCTGCCCTCTGAAAGCTTGTGTGATTTCATGTAAATCTGTTGGACTATAACCTGGTGTTGTGTGACTTCTGACTTTGTCCCCCCCAGTCCAACACTGGCACCTCCAGATCAAGTATAGGAGTGAAAGTAGACGTGGATGGCAGCCATCTTTGTTGTTCACAATGCAGGATCTGCTTTCTATGGGCATGTCTTAAACTCTAATGCACTTTCAAACACATCCCATCTATACCTCCTGCCTGATTTCTCATCCTCAGTTACAAAGTAAACAAAACAACATTTGTGGAATGCAAATATAGCGCATTGTGGCTGAAAGAAAGTTGGAATTGCTATGGTCTGAGTTTGTAGCCTAAATATTCTTTGGCGCCTACTACCAAAAAGCCAACTTTGTTAAAGGTACCTACATTCATATGGAGTTAGGAGGAGCACAGGAGAAGAAGATGTCACTCAGAAGTGTCCCGACCCGAAACATCAACTTTCCTGCCCCTCTGATGCTGCCTGGCCTGCTGTGTTCCTCCAGCTCCACACTGTATTATCTCTGATTCCAGCATCGACAGTTCTTACTGTCACTCACTGGCATGTTTTTTTTTCCAGCATTAAACTTTTATTTCTGGATAGAAGACAAATTTATGAACCCAAAGACTTATTTGATGTTTAGGAGAACATCAGTGATACATTTTCCAAATTTATTGGAACAAAGGGTCAGGGAACTGATTCTGACCACATCACATACTTTCTGCAGCAAATCTCTTGTCTTTCATTGAAATACCACCATCTTTTGGTTTCCAAACAGTCAAAGACCAGACATACTCCACAAAATAAGTATCAAGACCCCCTTGGATATCCCAATGCAGGAATTGCCTGGCAAGTTTAAATTTCTGACATCCAGAGCAATCCAAAAAAGTTTCCAAGTCTGTATTCATGTTGCAGGTTTCATGGGATTCAAACTCATTTACCTGACTAGTCATCCGAGGAATGCGAGACAAGCTAAAGCCAGTTCATTTCCTGGGTGACAGTACAACCAATGTCCTTGACTCCTCACTGGATTCCCCAACTACCAATCCTCAGCCACCACCTACCACTCTACTCCCTCACCCACCCGCTGCCACTCTATGCCCTCACTCATCCACTACCCTGAATCTTTACCACATAGACAGATGGACATTGTAGCTTATCACTAAAACTGCATAAAGAGACTTCAGACCTTTAAATTCTTCACTCAGCAGAAAGCAGCTGATGGGAAGTGGATTATATGATGACTTTCTGCGCTCGTCCCATCATGGATTCCTGCTGTTGGTGAGACTTACAGGAAGACAGGCCCAAAGAATTGGAGGTAGGTAAGAAGGTAACTTTTTGTCTGATCTCCATTTGAAATCAGGATTTCAATACAGATCAGAAGATTTCGACCTTAGGTAGAAAGAGACTAATGCAGAATCTTTCCCAATTTGCCATTGCAACAGAATACAAATGGTAAGTGACCAGTAACACAGGAGCATTAGTTAAATGGCTATTTATTGGGAACCAGTACAATTCCTTTAAGGGTGAGATGGTGATGTAGAGCAAAGACATTCGCCTAAGGTCCAGCCTAGCATTTTGGAGACATAGGTTCAAATCCCACCATGGCATCTTGTAGAATTTAACTTCAATAACTATATCTGGATTTTAAAAAAACTAGTTGCAGTAATGGTTACCATGAATCCGATGTTGATTGTCACACAAAAAAAACTCTGATTCATTAATGTCCTTTACAGAAGGAAATCGACCATCCTTACTGGGTCTGGCCTACATGTGACCCCAGACACACAACAAAGAGGGCTCTGCCCTCTGAAATGGCTTATAATTTCAAGGGTAATTAGGGATAGGCCACAAATGATTGGATTGTCAAAAGGATAAAAGAAAGAAAAGTAACTTATGGATCGGTAAGTAAACAACTGAAGTCAGTGAGGGCAGGACAAAATAGGTAACTGTGGTTATTGCAAGACAGCAGTCTCAAAGGTTTAATCAAAGTAACGCAAGGACAGAGACTGAGCTCAGTCTTTATTTCAATACAATGTGAAGTACAAGAAAGAATGCATAGAAAAATGTCGTGGGGTCTTGGCAGGAACACATTTTGCCACCTCTGCTGCACGAAATATTATAATTTACAAAGAGTAGCATTAAAAGAAAGCATTGTCAAGCACAGTAGTTCCTTTTCAGTAAGGAATTACATTTCCAACCATCCTGGAGAACAATTTTCCTTTTATAAGTGTCCCATTGAGCTGATCTGTCTGGTTTTAGGCAGTGTAATTATCATGTGATGTTTTGTAATTGAACATACTCGCCACTTCTGACATTCTGCCTCGCCCTGAGATTGTATGGTTCTGATGCTTACATAAAATGAGCTAAAAAAGTACAAAAAGAAATCAGTATTTACAGGAAGAACTCGGCAAGAATGCTTAATTATAAAGTATCAGCTAATTAGTAACCTGTCTGCATCCAGACTCCAGTTTGGTATTTATATATATAAAATTTAAAAAACACAAGTATTATTTTTAACCATGTCTTTTTTTTCCTGGAAATTATCATTTGTGGCCCTGCTGTACAAAACAAAGGGTGTCAGATGTGGGTAGGTATCTATCTGCTTATCTACATAAGCTTCTGCGGTCCTGTCTTAATCACACTGCTACACATCCTACCGTGCTCAGCATGGTGGGTTACAAATCACTGAGACTCTGTGATCATGCTAGAAAATGAACAGTTCACCAGTCCATGCTTTTTGTCTGGCATCACCGCAAACAATAGTACCACAAGACATGTGGCCTGCTATAAGATTATTGTTTCAATGCAAACACAAATGCAAAAGGATACAAAACACAATTGCTTATGTTATGTTCTTTTGACAATTACACAGGAGAGAAGAAAGTATGTAATATATTCTTACTGAGCAATATTTTAACACTATGTTGATGGAATATACTCAAAAATTATTGCACACTATGCTGCAATTAATCAAACATAATAAATGCAATTCTATAATAATTTAGCTAGACATATTCACAATATAGGGAGGAATTCAGAAGGTTAATTTTGTTAAATTATGTGTCAAATGCTCATAATGTTCAGCTGTGCACTATTCATAGGCAAGACTCAATGAACACATTTATAGAATTAACACTAAACTAAATTTTACGGTATTGTTCATTTTGCAGACATAGGTTATCTGCAAACAGAAGGATACATAATGTTCTTAAAAGTATCTCCATTTAGGTAGAACTTTCGTCCATTGCTCCCTCTTTCTGTGTCTTCTGTTATTTACCCTATGTACATTCTCCCAACACAGTACCTTAATAGATTTAGAACTACGTTAAATAAAATTGTCCTGTTCAGCTTATTTTGTTGCACATTCAGCAATGAAAAGTCACAGTGTACAAAAGAAGGTGCTTGGGCCATAGCCACACAGAGGCGACTTTTATGTGAGGGTTTCTAATGTGTTGCTTATTGTATTGATGTATGTTGCCAATGTAAACATGAAACTTATACAGAATTGTACAGTTGACAAGGTGAATATGTTGATGTCAAATACCAGAGTTTCATCTCCAAAACAAGATAAAAAGCAAAGTTTTCCACTTTTTTGTACTGTAGCAAAACTGTATTTCAATGTGCGGCAATCCATTCATAGTCTCACATGCTTACTGTCATATATTTGTCTAAATATTTCAACAACAAAAATCTATCCAGCATTATTTGAATTTGATCTCATTATAACTATACAACTCAACAGTGAAAATTTCTCCCATGAGCAATTTGTTTCATGAGAAAGAGTTTATTAATTACCTTGCTGCTACGTCAATAGCTGTTCATAATCTTAATCAATGATTTGGATGTCGAGACAACTTGTAATGTTTCCAGATTCACTGACGATACTAAACTGGGTGAAAACCTAAGCTGTGAGAAAGATACAAGAGCTAAGAAAAGGTTAACACATAACAGGTGGAACATAATGTAAATAAGTGTAAAGATTTCACTTTAGTAGAAAAAAAACAGAAAGGCAGAACTTTTCTTAGAAACTCCAAAAACATGTAGCGCCCAGGAAACATATGTACCTATTGAAAACAAAATACATTTCAAAAGAGATAGTTTAGGCCAGCATTTTGCAATAACAATGATGATTAAATTAACAATGCTTACAGTATCATATAGCATTGTATTATATCTTGACAGCAAATTCTGCTGGCCGCATCTGTGCGTCTAATTTTGAAAATGCAGAACTTGCTATCAGAGATGACCAAGTCCTCCACAAGGTGTGCTGGAACTGTCTTCACTGAAAGACTTGGTGTGGAAATACGTGCAATGATATGAACTTGGGGTCCTTGCCCATCAGTTCTCCACAATCGACCATTCCTTAAAGCATTAGAGCAGGTGCATTCAGGAATGGGTGATGTTTAATGTTTTATAACTTACTACCAAAAAACCTCTCCGATCTGAAGTTTTAATTAATGTAGAAACATGGAAAATAGAAGCAGGAGAAGGCCATTTGGCCCATTGAACCTACTTCACCATTCAGCATGATCACCGCTGATCTCCTATATTAATGTGTGGTGGGGGAATAACCCAGTCTGGATGCTTGAGGTATCTTTAAACTGGTCTTCTTTATTTAAGCATATGCAGGCGAGTCAAAGTGACGTCAAGTTTAAGTCAGAGATTTATAAGTTGATAGGTTAAACCTTTATTTGCATGTGGTTAGAACTGATTTATTTGTAAAAAAAAACCAATAGTTTCTTGTTAAGTACAGAAACTTGGTCGGTATTTTCAAATAACCTGGATTCATCAGACAGGGACACTGGGGACTTTGAGTAATTTGATTAAATCCTAGTCTTTTCTGACAATCCCAGGAGTAGTGGGGCCTGAGCAACAGCACACTTCTGCAAGCTGACGGCAACAACACCACAAACATTTGTCTGCAATCCACACACCACGGTGAATTGACATTATATCACTGCTCCTTCACTGTCACTGGATCAAAGTCCTGGAGCTCTCTCCCTACCTACCAATTGGACTGCAGCAATTCAAGAAAGTAGCTCAGCACCACCTTCTGAAGGGTAGCTAGGGATGGGCAATAAATGCTGGCCTAGCTAGTGGAGCTCATATCCCCTGAAAGAGTTTTAAAAAGAAATACAAAGAAAACTTCCCGGAGCTATGTCTAATCCTTCCTCAGCAGGGGGAGCACTGTTGACTCAGGAGCAAATGGCTGCATATTACACAATCTTCGTTCCAGGTATAAACATAGAACATAGAACATAGAACATTACATCGCAGTACAGGCCCTTCGGCCCTCGATGTTGCGCCGACCTGTGAAACCAATCTGAAGCCTATCTAACCTACACTATTCCATTATCATCCATATGTTTATCCAATGACCATTTAAATGCCCTTAAAGTTGGCAAGTCTACTACTGTTGCAGGCAGGGCATTCCACGCTCTTAATACTCTCTGGGTAAAGAACCTACCTCTGACATCTGTCCTATATCTATCACCCCTCAATTTAATGCTACGTCCCCTCATGCTAGCCATCACCATCCGAGGAAAAAGGCTCTCACTGTCCACTCTATCTAATCCTCTGATCATCTTGTATGTCTCTATTAAGTCACCTCTTAACCTTCTTCTCTCTAACGAAAACAGTCTCAAGTCCCTCAGCCTTTCCTCATAAGACCTTCCCTCCATACCAGGCAACATCCTGGTAAATCTCCTCTGCACCCTTTCCAATGCTTCCATATCCTTCCTATAATGTAGTGACCAGAACTGTACGCAATACTCCAAGTGCAGCCGCACCAGAGTTTTGTACAGCTGCAACATGACCTCATGGCTCCGAAACTCAATCCCTCTACCAATAAAACCTAACACACCATACGCCTTCTTAACAACCCTATCAACCTGGGTGGCAACTTTCAGGGATCTGTGCACATGGACACCGAGATCTCTCTGCTCATCCACACTACCAAGAATCTTACCATTAGCCCAGTACTCTGCATTCCTGTTACTCCTTCCAAAGTGAATCACCTCACACTTTTCCACATTAAACTCCATTTGCCACCTCTCAGCCCAGCTCTGCAGCTTATCTATGTCCCTCTGTAACCTGCAACATCCTTCCGCACTATCCACAACTCCACCGACTTTAGTGTCATCCGCAAATATGCCCTCATCCAGGTCATTTATAAAAATGACAAACAGCAATGGCCCCAAAACAGATCCTTGCGGTACACCACTAGTAACTAAACTCCAGGATGAACATTTCCCATCAACCACCACCCTCTGTCTTCTTACAGCTAGCCAATTTCTGATCCAGACCGCTAAATCACCCTCAATCCCATGCCTCCGTATTTTCTGCAATAGCCTACCATGGGGAACCTTATCAAACGCTTTACTGAAATCCATATACACCACATCAACCGCTTCACCCTCATCCACCTGTTTGGTCACCTTCTCAAAGAACTCAATAAGGTTTGTGAGGCACGACCTACCCTTCACAAAACCGTGCTGACTATCCCTAATCAAATTATTCTTTTCTAGATGATTATAAATCCTATCTCTTATAATCCTTTCCAACACTTTACCCACAACCGAAGTAAGGCTCACTGGTCTGTAATTACCAGGGTTGTCTCTACTCCCCTTCTTGAACAAGGGGACAACATTTGCTAGTCTCCAGTCTTCTGGCACTATTCCTGTAGACAATGACGACATAAAGATCAAAGCCAAAGGCTCTGCAATCTCCTGCCTAGCTTCCCAGAGAATCCTAGGATAAAACCCATCCGGCCCAGGGGACTTATCTATTTTCACACTTTCCAGAATTGCTAACACCTCCTCCTTATGAACCTCAATCCCATCTAGTCTAATAGACTGTATCTCAGTATTCTCCTCGACAACATTGTCTTTTTCCTGTGTGAATACTGAGGAAATATATTCATTTATCACCTCTCCTATCTCTTCGGGCTCCACGCACAACTTCCCACTACTGTCCTTAACTGGCCCTAATCTTACTCAAGTCATTCTTTTATTCCTGACATACCTATAGAAAACTTTAGGGTTTTCCTTGATCCTACCTGCTAAAGACTTCTCATGTCCCCTCCTGGCTCTTCTTAGCTCTCTCTTTAGGTCCTTCCTGGCTAACTTGTAACTCTCAAGCGCCCTAACTGAGCCTTCATGCCTCATCTTTACATAAGCCTCCTTCTTCCTCTTGACAAGAGATTCAACTTCTTTAGTAAACCACGGTTCCCTCTCTCGACCACTTCCTCCCTGCCTGACAGGTACATACTTATCAAGGACACGCAGTAGCTGTTCCTTGAACAAGCTGCACATTTCAATTGTGCCCAGCCCCTGCAGTTTCCTTCTCCATCCTATGCATCCTAAATCTTGCCTAATCGCCTCATAATTGCCTTTCCCCCAGCTATAACTCTTACCCTGCGGCATATCTATCCCTTTCCATCGCTAAAGTAAGCATATCCGAATTGTGGTCACTATCACCAAAGTGCTCACCTACCTCCAAATCTAACACCTGGCCTGGCTCATTACCCAATACCAAATCCAATGTGGCCTCGCCTCTTGTTGGCCTTTCTACATACTGTGTCAGGAAACCTTCCTGCACACATTGGACAAAAACTGACCCATCCAAAGTACTTGAACTATAGTGTTTCCAGTCAATATTTGGAAAGTTAAAGTCCCCCATAACAAATATCCTGTTACTTTCGCTCCTATCCAGAATCATCTTTGCAATCCTTTCTTCTACATCTCTGGAACTTTTCGGAGGCCTATAGAAAATTCCCAACAGGGTGACCTCTCCTTTCCTGTTTCTAACCTCAGCGCATACTACCTCAGTAGTCGAGTCCTCATCAAACGTCCTTTCTGCCACCGTAATACTGTCCTTGACTAACAATGCCACACCTCCCCCTCTTTTACCACCATCCCTGATCTTACTGAAACATCTAAACCCCGGAACCTGCAACAACCATTCCTGTCCCTGCTCTATCCATGTCTCCGAAATGGCCACAACATCGAAGACCCAGGTACCAACCCATGCTGCAAGTTCCGGATGCTCCTGGCGTTGAAGTAGACACACTTCAAACCACCTTCCTGCCTGCCGGTACACTCCTGCGACCTTGAAACCTTATTCATGACCTCACTACTCTCAACCTCCTGTACATTGGAGCTACAATTCAGGTTCCCATCCCCCTGTTGAATTAGTTTAAACCCTCCCGAAGAGCATTAGCAAATTTCCCCTCCAGGATATTGGTACCCCTCTGGTTCAGGTGTAGACCATCCCGTTTGTAGAGGTCCTACCTACCCCAGAATAAGCCCCAATTATCCAGGTATCTGAATCCCTCCCTCCTGCACCATCCCTGTAGCCACGTGTTCAACTGCTCTCTCTCCCTATTCCTCGCCTCGCTAGCACGTGGCACGGGTAACAAACAAGCGATAACAACTCTGTTTGTTCTAGCTCTAAGCTTCCACACTAACTCCTTGAATTTCTGCCATACGTCCCCATCCCTTTTCCTACCTATGTCGTTGGTGTCTATGTGGACCACGACTTGGGGCTGCTCCCCCTCCCCCTTAAGGATCCCGAAAACGTGATCCGAGACATCACGGACCCTGGCACCTGGGAGGCAACACACCAACCGCGAGTCTCTCTCGTTCCCACAGAATCTCCTACCTGTCCCCCTAACTATGGAGTCCCCAATGACTAATGCTCTCCTCCTCTCCCCCAAATTAACTGAAAGCAACTGAATCAGATGTTAGTATAGTACCACCATTATTCCAATATTTCCATGCTTTCAACTGTAGTTAGTTCTTGGCAGAAACATGAAAAGTGATTCAAAGGCATTCTGGAGGGCATAAGTGAGTTAATGATTTGTTTGGATCACTGGATACAAGTGAAAGAAATATGACTGATGATGTTTTATACTACAAATTTAGCACTTTTAACCTTAATTTGTAAGGTGAAACTCTAACTCTGCATGGGTTCTACTTTGTGACTGATTGATCTGAAACTATAGGTCCAAACTTTACAGGCTACATTCCTTGCCTCAGCTGAACTATCTAATTACACATTGTTGCTGGATAAAGTTCCCAGCAAAGATTGCCAAGCCTATAAAATTACCCCTATCATTTTTTTTGCGTTGGATGTTCCAGGGTTCAAGATTTTCTCACAAATTCCTAACTGAATTTTAATCTTTAATTATTCCAATCATTATTTAGCATAACCCAACATAATTCCAAAGTCCCTTAAAGTTTTGTTTTGTTTACCACAAATGTTTGGTCTGGTTTGATTCAATACCATTGTGTTGCTCAAAACCAGGATCAAAATAACGAGGCTGATTTTATCTCAGAAACAAAATCAGAAATAGCTAGAAAAACTCGGCAATAATCTTTCTTCTCCGGAGCAGAAACATTAACTCTGCTTTCTCTCCACAGATGTTGCAAGACCTGCTGATTCTTTTTCCAGGAATTTCAGATTTTGGTCCTGATTTCTAGCATCCACTGTTCTTTTTCTTGACTTTATCTTAAGTGCGTTCAGACATGAGACAAAAACCGTCATGGAATTGGATGTAATATCCAGGGTTTTTTTAATTAGTTAGTCTCGTTAACATTTGGAAGAGTTGTCTCCACTTTAGGAGGAGTAAGTTTATATTAGATGGGTAGGAGAGGAAGGCCAGCTGGGTGTCAGAAGCCAAGGCAGTAGTCCCTGACCCAAACTGGTACTGGCAGCAAGGTTTGAAAGGAAGTATTGGTGATGAGAGGAAGAAACAAGACTAAAACTGAAGAGGCAACGGAGATTATTTTCAGATTTGGGAGCACTCACGTTGTTCCTCACGCAGCAGAAATCTTCAGAATCATTAAATAAAAACACTTTCTTTGCCTATTCTGACCACTACAGTGAATCTCATCATGGAGCTAAATCTCTATTGCAGTGCTGATGCCATCCGTAAACCACAGAATCTGAACAGAAAATTCTCCACCGTGTGGATGCAGTGATCTCCCACGCCTGATTTAAGGTGCATTTCAATGGCGCCTGGTAAAAAGACGGCACAAATAGCCATTTTAATCATCCACCCATCTTGTTCATGCCAGGCAACGTGGGTTAAAATCTATCCCAATAAATTTGTCACAGTGTCAGCTTCTGATTGGTCTTTTGCCATTATGTTAATGTGTCACTCTTCACTGTAAATTCATTCTGGCCAGAAGGCATATCCTCCTAAAAGTATATCCCTTCGAACAACTTTTCATCATTGCCCAACTTTAGGCTGTGGGGCAGCCTTTGACCTTCTTTGACTCAATTGCCTCTGATTACACATCTAGGAATCCAATAGGGGTCATTTTTCTTTCAAAAACAACAAGTTATATTTGTATATTTTCTTTAACAAAATAAAAGTGCTCCCAGACACTTCACAGGAGCATTATAAAACAAAATAAATGGATGATATGTTGTCATCGTTATTCATGAATACAGCCTGCACATATTTTCATACTTCCTTTATCTATTCTATATATGTCTAGACAGGAAGCATTCAGGGCTCTTCAGCTATACAAACCATCACAATACCATCTCCAACCTGTATCCATACAGATAGATAAATGTTTCTATTTGCAGTCACTGGAAAGCTCATGATGATTGTGATTCTCCTCCCTTGCTATGACAGTATGATGCCAATGGTACACCATTGTTATGAAATATATACAACGAAAGAACTGCGGATGCTGTAAATCAGAGACAAAAATAGAAATTACTGGAAAAGCTCAGCAGGCCTGCCAGCATCTGTGGCGAAAAATCAGAGGTAATATTTCAGGCCCGGTGACCTTTCCTCAGAACCCAAAATCTCACTCGACCCGAAACGTTAACTTTGATTTCTCTTCACAGATGCTGCCAGACTTGCTGAGCTTTTCCAGCAATTTCTATTTTTGTCATCATTCTTAGGAACCCCGGAAGACTCGTTACTTAGCATAGACCAAGAATTATATTTTTGATCTTTCTAGATCTGTGACTATTTATCTCATTATGCGGTACACGTAACCTTTAGTGGTTTTGTTAGGGGGTGGCACAGTGGTTAACACTGCTGCCTGATAGCACCAGGGTCACAGGTTCAATTCCAGCCTCAGGTGACTGTTTACACATTCTCCCTGTGAATGCATGTGTTTCTTCAGGGTGCTCTGGTTTCCTCCCATCATCCAAAGGTGTGCAGGTTAGGTGAATTAGTCATGGTAAAGGTGGGGATAGAGTCGGGGTCTGGATGGAATACTCTTCAGAGAGTTAGTGCAAACTTGATGGGCCAAATGGCCTTCTTCTGCCCTGTAAGGATTCTATAATTTTTCCTTTTTTCTGCAGTTACGACTATTTACCAGTACACTTGGAGGTGGTTAAGTTAATTACATCAAAAATAATTTCATTTGACTCATTACATATTCAATTAAATGTCCTTCTGTCTAGGATTTTATCAGTTTAATTTAAATATAGAAACGTACCTTGAACCAAAAGCCTGAATGTTGCAGTTGTAATGACAGTCCATCTGCAGTGTTTGCCATCATTACCCCTTTGAAATTGACAGCAACTTCCGAAGTCTGCATATGCAGATGTCAAATATGGAAATCAGGAAGTTGCTGTCAGTGGATTCGCACTTAAAGTGTCATAATCTGCAAGGTTATCAATCAAGAGGTGTAAAGTGATTAGGATAGATCTTTCTTCGCTGCCACAGTCATGATGGATTGAATTTGAACTTCTATATTAAACCCGTTTGTAAGTTCCAATAATTTATTTTGCTTTATTTATTTAATAAAAAGTTCAGTGCCATTTACTTTGTGATTTGCCGTACATGAGAATATTTCAATTTGATGGACTACTTCCCCTACTTGGTGATATTATTGTTGCCGCTGGATCCAGGGAATAGAAATTGGGAATAAGCGTGTCACATAGGGTTCCGAATCACTGTGGAAAGCTCTTTGCAAGGTTAGGCACAAATGCCAACTTTTCACCACTAACCATAAAATCTGGACTGGTGCCCTAATTACTTATTTCTGTTATCATCTCTCCTTTCTTCTGCACAATGGGTCTTCACTCTTTCAGAATCTATATATTCAGGCTGTTATTTTGGCTCAAATACTTGACTTGTTTCAGTAAGATGGTGTAACACATTGGTACTCAGGATGCATCATGACACTTTTTGAGAGTTTGGAAACCACAATCGCTCTGTACATGCAAAGTTCCCATGGCCATATCGTTAGTATAAAAGCCTTTTAATACTGACTATCCAAGCTCACATATAGTTAGAAAATGGCTATTCACTTGTGAGAACATGAATATTTGGAGATGTAATCACTTTCAGATGCATACAACTGGCACATTCAGCTTGGTGATCTGGGGCACCGCAAGATTAAACAGATTTTTTAAACATAAATAACTGAGTTTTTTTTTTAGGAAATGCACCAGAACAATCACATGAGCCTGATTAATACAATTATTACTGCAATTGCAGGTAGGCAACTCTATTTGCACAACTAAATTTCGAGCTGACAAGTTGTAACACCAGACAGCACCCTATTTCCAGTTGCTCAAAAACTTACAAATACAGAGGGTAATGGATCAGTTAGCTTATTTGAAGGATGTAAATCATTTTTCTTTTCCGAATAAAGGCACCAGGAATTTAAAAATTGAGTTTAGGTTGTTTTATTGGTTGCAATCTCTTACATAGAATTGCATCTCTCCAATTACTGGGCAAGATGGAAACTTGTTAGCCACAAGGATCATGTTTTTTACAAAATATTTACACAAAGACAAGTGCAGATATAGAGGCCATTTAAACAATCTAGGCTCTTCTTCATCTGAGCATCAAATTTTCAACTTTTTCAGATTT
>NC_063332.1:118144287-118179535 GCF_021869965.1 Rhincodon typus
AGGAACAAGGTGGTCAAGTGGGACTGACTGGATCATTCTGCAGGGGTACTGGCCCAGAATCCATGGGCCAAGCGGCCTCCTGTGGCATAAATGGCTCCATGTTAATTTCGAAAACAGTTGCCCTCTCTGTCAATGTTTAGGGTAGTAGAAATCTCAAATACTAGTCGGATTTCTTTGTCTTATACAAAGTAAGCCACCCATCACTAACCTTCACTGCGATCATAAAACATAACGGACAAGGAACTAATAGTAAGATCTTTCTTGTTTGTAACTCCTAGCACCACACCCACTGCAGCACCAGCACACCACTGTTAACCGCGTTTGAAATGAATACGGTTTGTCAGGATTGCTATATTATGGCAAATTGCAGCTGCATGTTTCAATTCGTTGGATATTTGTTACCTTGTTTTCAATCTCAGTGTTACCTTTCTTGTCACAACGGATTTGAATGCAAGTAAATATGGCTGGATAGGAGGAAATATTACACAACTGCAACCGTGAAGAATAACTGTACAGCATCCTCGTACTTTAAACAGCGCAGAACTCTGGTAAATTAACCACATAACTGTACCACGTGCACACAGCTAAGAGATCATTTCCATTTATCGCTTTAAAGCGGAATAGTTCAAGCCCCAGGGCGCAACGAGAGCTTCGGCTCTGACAGCGCAGTCCTTCCCAAATTCAAAGCGGGCATCTGGTTTCCTATTTCACATTCGGTTTCGGCAATTGGCTGCACTTCGGCTTACACACTAAGCACTATTTTTTCGATGTGGGTTTTTTTAAAAATCAAGTCACACGGCGGACAAACAGCCAAAACCGAAGATCACCTAACACGTTCCTCCGGTTTTCCTGACTGAGATGTCACGCCGATTCAAGGCTGCTTTAGTCGCTCTTTTAAACAAAAAAATGTGGAGCTAGCGACCTCCCTCCTCCGCCCGCCCTTTTTTGAGGCGAAAAGTTCAAGACAACCAGCCGGCAGTCAAGGGACCGGGTGCAGTGTGTGTGTGTGTCAGCGCTTACCTGCGGGCTCCTGCCGTTCTTCATGCTGCTGGTGTGGCCGTTCTCGCCGCTGGCGGTCTCCTGGTGTTGGTCCTGGCGCCAGCGCCGCTCCATGGCCCCCAGGCTCCGCGCGGCTCAGTCACTGTATCAATGTCTCTCAGTGTATCCGTTTGTCTCACTGTATCTATCTTACTCTCGCCCAGTCCGTCCGTCCAACCCCTTCGAACACACAGCGCGTGGCCTCAGTGACGTCGACTCGAGACACGGGCCCGTTCCTTCGCAACCGTGGTGATTGACAGCCGCAGACTTCCCACCCGTTCCCCCCCCCGGTGGGCGGGGACTGCAGGAGGGACCGAAACTGCCCTCCTGCATCCCTTTCACTTCACCCGTTTGCCCTGCTAACCCCCTCCAAACCCTGAGCAAGCGCTTCCCAAACTTCTCCTCTTTTTTCCCCCCCCCCACCTCACTGTAACCCCATTTTGAAGGGTGTGGGGTGGGGAGTTGGGGAGTGGGGGTGTGGGGGAGGGTCCAGGAGAAAACCTAAGGGCAGAGGTATGCAGCATCCCCAGCTGCCTGCCAGTTTGAGGTCCCCAGGCTCCATATTGCAGTCCCCAATTTGAGATGCCCATTTCTGAGCGCCCCTTCCAGCAGGAAACAGCCCACAGACTTGTACTCCTTTCCATTGGGCGAACAAAATCCTGCAGCTTCGCTGAAACCAATTTCCCTAGCATGGCAAACAAAGTCCTGTGGGATCAGCTCCTGTGGAGGAGCTTGCCACATACCAAAGGTGCCTGGTCATCCAACGACTCTCAATGCAGTCAGAAACTGACCTTATAAACTGGACGAAGTGGACAGTCTGGTCAGATGAACTGAACAGTGTAAATGGAATTTAATCCTGAAAAGTATGATCAGTTTTTTTTTGGGAGGATTAACAAGAGAATGTTGAATAATAGGACCTGAGGAAGTTCAGAGGATCAGCAGTACCTTGGTGTGCATGTCCATAAATATTTGAAGGCAAAAGGTTAGGTAGATAAGATGGTTAAGAAAGTATATGGGATACTTGAATTTATTAGTCGCAGGGGTTAAGATGGAGCTCTATATACTGTTTGCAAGACTAGTCTTGGAGTATTGTGTGCAGTTCTGGTTGCCGCATGTAGGAAGGATGTGTTTGCACTAGATAGGGTGCAGAAGAGATTCATGAGGACATCCCTGTGCTGAAACAATTCCACAGTGAAAGGAGACTAGATAGGCTGGGGTTGTTTTCCTTAGAGTAGAGAAAGTTGAAGGTGGATCAATTGGCAGTTAGGCAAATGCAGTGTTTGCATTCATTTTGAGAGGGCTAGGATATTACAGCAGGAATGCACTACTGAGGCTGTATAAGGCTCTGGTCAGACTGGATTTGGAAATTTTGTGAGCAGTTTTGGACAGCATATTTAAGGAGGGATATGTTGGCATTGGAGGAGGTCCAGTGGAGGTTTACAAGAAAGGATGGGGGGTGGGAGGCGAAGGACTTGTCATATAAGAAGTGGACGTTGACTTTGGGTTTATACACAATGGAGTTTAGAAGGATGAGAGGGGTCTTATTGAAACTTACAGAATACTTACAGGCCTGGCTGGAGTGGATGTGGAGAAGATATTTCCATTAGTAGGAAGGACTAGGACTGGAGGACACAGCCCCAGAGTGAAGAGATGACCCTTTAGAACTGAGATGAGGAGGTATTTCTTCAGCCAGAGGGTGGTGAATCTGTGGAAGTCAAGTCACTGAGTGCATTTAAGACGGAGAGAGGCAGATTCTTGATTAATAAGGGGATAAAAGGTTGTGGGGAGAAGGCAGGAGAATGAGGTTGATAAACATATCAGCCATGTTCAAATGGCAGAGCAGAGTCAATGGGCAGAATGGCCTAATCCTGCTCCCATATCTTATGGTCTTATGGATCTGATTGAGTTATACAAAATTGTGAGGGGAATAGACAGGGTAGATAGGGAGTTTATCTTTAGTAGAGGGGTCAATAACCACAGTATACAATTTTGAGATAAGGAGCAGGAGATTTAAGGGAGTTTGGAGGAAAAATGATTTCATCCAGAGGGTTGCGGGTATCTGGAACTCACTCTGTGACAGTTTGGTACTGGAAGGAACCCTCAAGGCATATAAGAGCCATATGCATAGCATACAAGACCACAAGCCAAATGCTGGAAAATGGGATTAGAGTAGATGGATGTTTGATGACCAGCATTGAAATCACAGGCCAAATAGCTTCTTTCTATACTGTAAAACTCTCTCACTCTATGATTCTAAACTCAGCTGTGGAAGTAAGCAGAAAGCAGCTGGAGAGAGAGCATAATTCTGAGTTGAGGACCTACCCCTCTTCCTCTTGCCCTGTCTGCCCAAAGACCTGTGGCTGCAGGATTGGACTGAGATCCTGAAGGTACACAGATCAGGAATACTGGCAGATTTCATCCTCGGTTTAAGGGACTTACAACGACAATGATGATGATGACACTATCCACATTGAGAAGCCTGAATGCAAATTTGGTGATTGTTTTGCACAACACCTCCATTAGTTTGTCAGCCTGACCCCTGAGTCACTAGTTGCTAACTATGACAATTTTCTGCCTATTCCCACTCTGACTTCTCTGTCCCTGGTCTTCTCTACTGTTCCAGTGATGATCAAGGTAAACTCGAGGAATAGCAACTTAATTTTCAGCCAAGCACTTTATATCCTTTCAGTATCAACACTGAGTTCAATCATTTCAAATTGCAACCCTAGCCTTCCATTTTTTTTTAGACAGCAGCTATTGACATTGATTTTCTTTTCCCAGTTCTACCTCCTGTAGAAGTATACTTTGCTTCTTTACTGTCTGATTACCAGCCATCTTTGCTTCACACCATCATTCTGTTAAGCATTTAATTTCTGCTGTCTTCCACCCTGGCTTAGATGTTCTCTTTTGTAACCCATTGTCCTCCCTTCCTTGCTTGAACATCTCTTCTAAATCCATGTTTTTTGCATCTGCAAAATTTTGCGTTTGCTCTATTAAAGTTTGTGATATTAAGGACAGATTTGCACCTGGATGATAACCTTTCAGAAAATATTCTTAAAGAGTCCCTTCGATTTTGACAACTGCAACCAACACATCAATCTAATCTGAATAAATATTGATCCCAGATAATAAGGATGAACGTGCAATCTTTAGTTGAAATTATGTGCGTTATCTGGCAAATCTCTCACACCCACTCACTGATTCCCCACAGGTAGTAGATACTGTTGATAGGAAAGGGAAGTTGTTTTTCTGTGTCTCAGCAGGGGGTGAAATTTGCAACTTCATTGCAGTATGTTCTGGTGCTGAGATGATTGACTAACAATCACAAGCATCTTCCTTTGTGCTTGGTAGGACTCCAACCAGTGGCAAGCTTTCCCTGATTGCCATCGATTTCAATTTTTCTAGGGGTCTTGATGCGACACTTAGTCAAATCCTACCTTGATTTCAGGGGCAGTCACTCTCACCTTGCCTAGGTAGTTCAGTTCTTTTATCCATCTTTGGACCAAGGCTTCAATGAAGTCAGGAGCTGAGTGACCTTGGTGGAACATAAACTGAGTAAACAGAGATAACAAGGTGTAGAGCTGGATGAACACAGCAGGCCAAGCAGCATCAGAGGAGCCGGAAAGCTGGTGTTTCGGGCCTAGAACTGAGTACCTTATGCCTTGACAAGTGCTGCTTGATTGCACTGTTGATGATCCCTTCCATCATTTGACTGATGATGGAGAATAGACTGCTAGGTAATAATTAGCCAGGTTGGATTTGTCCTGTTTTTTGTGCACAATTTTCTACAATGTCAGGTGGATGCCAGTGTTCTAACAGCTTGGCTGGGACATGGCTTGTTTGGAAGCATTATTTTTCGGTACTGTTGCC
Source organism: Rhincodon typus (assembly GCF_021869965.1). Classification (NCBI taxonomy): domain Eukaryota; kingdom Metazoa; phylum Chordata; class Chondrichthyes; order Orectolobiformes; family Rhincodontidae; genus Rhincodon; species Rhincodon typus. The sequence goes on from NC_063332.1 coordinate 118,149,196, forward strand.
AGAATGTTGTCTAGGCCTATGGTGTCTATGGTATCCAGTGCTTTCAACTGTTATTTGATATCGTGTAGAGTGAATGAAGTTAATTGAAGATTGGCATCTGCAATGTTGGGGACCTCTGGACAAGACATACACAGGGATGGTGAACATAGAAACATACAAAATAGGAGGAGGAAAGGCTCTTCAGCCTTTCAAGTCAGTTCTGCCATTCAATATGATCATGGCTGATCCTCTCTGTGCTTGCCATATTTCCATTTTCTCCCTAGACCCCTTGATGCCTTTAAAATCTAAACAAAATTTACCTCTTTCTTAAATATATACAGTAACTTGGCCTGTTCAGCATTCTGTGGTAACAAGTTCCGCAGATTCTTGAGTGAAGATGTTTTTCCCTACCTCAGCCCTACATGTATCCTGAGACTGTGTTCGCCAATTCTAGACTTCCCAACCAGGGAAAACATACGCCCTGCATTTAGTCTGTCCAGCCTTGTTGAAAGTTTTATTTAAAAAAGTCACTTTTAGGACATGGACGTCGCTGGCTGGCTGACATTTATTGCCCATTTCCAGTTTCCCTTGAGAAGGTGGTGGTTGTAGTGACTGTAACAAGGTCAGCCAAGTCAACATTATAGAATATGAGTCCCCTGATTGGACTGTTAATCTGATCCAATCAGGGAGCCCTGACAGACAGATATAAATAGGAGTGTCAGAGGTTCTGCTCACTTTGAGAGCTGGCTCTGAGGGAACTGGATTCGTGTAAAAGACGCTCCATGTGTAAAAAAATGGTGACTTAGTGCTGTGATATTGACCTCTGTGGAGATTATTTCAGTGGGTGAGCTACCTGCTTGAACTAGTGCTGTCTCTGCCCTGTAAGTTGACCCACAATGCTCTTAGGGAGGGAATTCCAGAGCATAATGACACAGAAGGAACGGTGGTATATTTCCAAGTCAGGATGGTGAGTGGCATGGAGGGGGAATTTGCAGGTGGCTCACAGGGCTGAATTTTATGCTGTTGTTCACTCTACACCAGTTGTGCTGATTTTCTTTTTGGAGGGAATCTAGTCTTGAGATTCATGAGATTTTTCATTATATCTTATTGCACATGCTTCATTTTGAAAATAAAACAAAACAAAGAACTGCAGAGCTGGAGATCTGAAACACACAAAATGTTAAATTGCTGGAGAAACTCATCAGGTCCGGCAGCATCTGTGTGAAGGAATTATTCAATGTTTTGAGCCCAGTGACCCTTCTTTGGAACTGGACTCAAAACATTTCTCCAGCAATTTCTGTTTATGTGTATTTCACTCCTCAATAGCTATCTACCCCTGTGGCATCCCTCATGTCTAATTCTATCCCCATTTTACCATGTGCCGGTTCCTGATCAACTTGCCACTTAGAGGATATCTCATGAAAGACCAGTATCCCTTGCACCATGTCATCTTTGAAAGGCCACTATGCACGCAGACACACATTGGGAATCCTGTGTTGCTTTCCCCCACCCCACCACCGGTAGTGTGAAGGCACATCAGCCACAAAGATATATGTTTCATGTCACATGGCTGGCATAGAGTCATACAGCACAGAAGCAAACCCTTTGGTCCAACTAGTCCATGCCATCCAAAATTCCCAAACTAAACTAGTCCCACTTGCCTGCATTTGACCCATACCTCTCTTTTCCTACTCGTATACCTATCCAAATGTCTTTTAAATGTTGTAACTGTACCTGCAACTACCACTTCCTCTGACAGGTTATTCCACCTACGAATTACCCTCTGTGTGAAAAAGTTGCTCCTTAGGTCCTTTTTAATCTTCCTTCCCTCACCTTAAAAATATGCCCCCTAGTTTTTGAACTCTCCCACCTTAGGGAAAAGATCTTTGCTATTCACCTTATCTATGCCCATCATGATTTTATAAACCTCTAAGGTCACCTCTCTACTTCCTATGTTCCAGTGAAAGAAGTCCCAGCCAATCCAGCCTACACTACAACTCAAACCCTCCAGTCCTGGCAACATCCTAGCAAATCTTTACTGAACCCTTTCTAATTTAATAATACCCTTCCTAGCAGGGTCACCAGAACTGTACATAGTACTCCAAATGTGGCCTCACCAATGTCCTGTACAGTCCTAACATGATACTCTACTCCTATACTCAAAGGTCTAAGCAATGAAGGCAAGTGTGCTACACACCTTCTTAACCACCCTGTCCACCTGTGAGGCAACTTTCAAAGAACTATATATCTGAACTGCTAGCTGACACTCCTTCACACATCCCACCCCATTCTCTTACTCTTGTCACTGTCTAACAACTACAACTCATATTTACTTGTCCTGAGCTACATCCCATTTAAACATCCTCGCTGATATGACTACTCTTTCCCCGGTGCCCACTGCACAGCCGCATCCTGTAACTGTTGGTTGGGGAGCATCACTGTGGCCTCCTTCCACACTGTAGGGATTCTATGATCACAAATAGGCAAGCAGTCAGACAAGTATAAACATGAGCTTTTATTGGCAGATAGCAGAAGGGAACATGAAGGATACGAATAGGGGATGAAATTTTCCCCCAGTAAGCAGAGCAAATGCTGACATGATGGTCTTTTGCGCACACCTCTTATACATTGGAATTGGATGACAATCAGGTCCTGTATGCCTTTTAGGGGCAAATGCAACTGATTCCTGTCATCTCCGTAACAAGGGTTTTCTGCAGCTCAGTGTCCTCATTCTTCTCCTCAGATGACTGGTCTCCCATCCCTCTGGTTTCTCAGCATCTATCACATCACTTTGGTGCCTGCTCCAATTTTGCAGAACACAACATGCCAACTTTTTTCTGACCCCTGCCTTTGTGTATTCTTCACAGGGAAAAGCACAAAATGTGTTCGCAGTTTGGGATATAATCAGCGGCTTCCTTGTGTAGACACAAGAGATCACAATCACTATTTTGACTTGTCCCTTCCCAATTTGAAGGGCTGTTATTTAAAGTTTCAATTTTTTAATGTCCATCACTAAGAATGGCTCAGCAGCAGTATTACTGACTGAGCTGGTCGGGTCTGAAAGGACATAGCTGCTAGACTGGGTGCACAGCCGACGATGAGGGAACCAACAAGAGGGAAAAGGATTCTTGACCTCATCCTTACCAATCTGTTTGCTGCAGCTGCATATGTCCATTACTGTATCGGTATGTACGATCAATGCACAATCCTTGTTAAGGTGAAGTCTTGCCTTCACATTGACAATAACCTACATTGTGTTGTGTGGCACTAGCACCATGCTAAATGGGACAGACTTTCAACAGATCCAGCAGCTCAAGACTGGGCATCCATGAGGCACTGCAAACTCAATCTTTAAACTCATGGCCTGGCATATCTCCTGCTCAACCGTTACCATTAGCAAAGGGATCAACTCTGGTTCAATGGAGAATACAGGAGGGCATGCCAGGATCAGCACCAAGCATACCTAAAAATGAGCTGTCAGCCTGGTGACACTACCATATAGGACTACTTACATGCCAAACTGAAAGCAGCGAGTGATAGACAGAGCTAAGTGATCCCACAACCAAGCAATGAGATCAAGTTCTGTAGTCCTGCCACATCTGGTCGTGAATGGTGGTGAGCGATTAAGCAACTCACTGGAGGAGGAGGCTTCACAAATATCCCCAGTGATGGAAGAGCCCAGCACATCAGTGCAAAAGATAAGATTGAAGCATTCACAGCAATTTTCAGCTAGAGGTGTTGGTGGGTGATCCATCATGGCCTCCTCCAGTGGTCCCCAATAGATATTAGTCCTCAGCCAATTTGATTCACTCCATGTAATATCAAGACATAGTTGGTGGCACTGGATACTCACCTGGAATTTTAAATCTTTCCACAGTAGATGCACATCAAAAGATTTATGTAGCTGCTATCCTGCATTGAATATTGCGAAGTTGGATTATATTAACCCTGATGTACCAGCTTAGAACTCATCACTTTAGAATCATAGAGCTGTACAGCATGGAAACAGAACCCTTGGTCCAACTCGTCCATGCCAACCAGATATCCTAAATTAATCTAGTCCTGTTTGCCAGTATTTGGCCTATATTCCTCTAAACCTTTCTGTTCATATAATCATTCAGATGCCTTTTAAATGTGTGCATTACTTTCTGCATCTCTATTGCCATTAACTTTTCCAGACAGCAGCAAGCCCACACAACTGTTTTTGTGGCTCCAAAATAATGAGCTTGTTCCATGTCATTTTTCTGATTCTAATTAGCCTCAATAGTCAGCTTGGTTTTCCAGTAGTTCAATGACACTCTCCTGAGCCAGTCATTTAAAGCCTCTAATTTCCAGCGTATGTCTGTGACTGAATTGTACAACGTATTTGTTAATTTTGTCTCTGCAATTCTCCTACACTTTAATTAAAATTGAATATATAAACACAGGCAGACTTTGCATTTGTGACCCAAATATCATCTACAACTTTCCTATACAGTTCATACGTTCTCACAAAGCCCATGACTTCTGGCAGTAACCCCCCCTTCACAGAATGTCCTACACCCATTCAGCAATATCCTTCATCTTGATGGCAGGAAGGCAGCACAGCACTGGGGACTCATGTCTGCTGTTGCCGTAACACCTCCACCCCTGATTATTATAAGCTCCATTACAAATGTATTCTTACAGTTATAATGGCTCACTGTGCACCTGAATCCCCTATGAAGTTGAATCTAAATCCAGACTCCCAAACAGGTGTGCCATAGTACAATATACATTTAGTGCCTGTTTACATCCTGTGGTCAAAATACTCATTCAGAATAGTGAATTTGTTGTAGATGGAGACTGCAGTTGCACAGCTAGATTCTCATTATTTACAGTTTGAGTGTTTTTTCTAAGATTCCTTAATTGTGTTTGGCATACTATTTTTTTGGTCAACGCTACAGGAGAAGCATGGCAGAATTTACAGTGATAGAAGGAGAGTCAAGAAAGGACACAGCATTAGAGGAGAGACAGGAGATCAAAAGAGGTCCAAGGAGAGACATAGCATGGAAACAGAACCCTTGGTCCAACTCGTCCATGCCAACCAGATATCCTAAATTAATCTAGTCCTGTTTGAGTGCCTCATTCCCAAGGGATTTCTATGCCATCTGCCTGTTCCCTCAAGTCTGCGTGGCTGTTGCCAACTCCATGTCCTCTCAAATGCTGTGAAGCTGTGTGCTTATCACTTCTGGAAATCTGTTGTTCAAATATTTTTAGTTACTAGTATGCATTGTAATAATATGTGCCTGCTCACCTTCAATCTCTGAGAGTCTGACCTTGAACTGAAGCAATTGGTGGCATTTCCTGCATACGTAGCTTCCAGAACATACTCAGTGACAAAGATTGCAACTGCCTTGCCATATTAGATCACAATTGCTTGAAATGTTTTGATTAGTTTTTTTGCTGTTTGCTAACATCTAGATCACTGGTAACTGTAAATACTAACCAATAAAGTTGCCAAGGTACAGAAGACCATAGCATTGCTAGGTCATCAGTGAGAGAGAGATTACTACCAATAAAGCTAAGTACATTGACCAACTTATGCCCATTGTGGTTCTGACAAATGGTCACTGGACTTGAAACATCAACCCTGTTTTTCTTTCCAGTGATGCTGCCAGACCTGCTGAGTTTCTCCAGTGATTTCTGTTTTTGTCTCTTTGATTTATTTTACCCCCATCGCTCCTCCTTGCGTTACAATGTCATTTTTGAACTATTTCCTGCCTGTTTTCAACACAATGCTCTTTGATACTCTGCCCCTGCCTCCTCAGGTATTGTGCATTGATTTGTCTCTCTTGAACCTCTGTTTCTCCTCAGGCTTTTTGTGATGCTGTGTCTCTCCTTAAGCTTCTTGCAATGCTATGTTTCTCCTTGGACCTCTTTTGATCTCCTGTCTCTCCTCTAATGCTGTGTCCTTTTTTGACTCTCCTTCTATCACTGTAAATTCTGCCATGCTTCTCCTGTAGCGTTGACCAAAAAAATAGTATGCCAAGCACAACTAAGGAATCTTAGGAAAAACACTCAAACTGTAAATAATGAAAATCTAGCTGTGCAACTGCAGTCTCCACCTACAACAAATTCACTATTCTGAATGAGTATTTTGACCACAGGATGTAAACAGGCACTAAATGTATATTGTACTAAGGCACGCCTGTTTGGGAGTCTGGATTTAGTTTACAATCTTGATTCTAATTATTGATTTACATAATTTGAATTTTGCTTGAGGTGGTAAACAAGCCACTTGTAGGATTAGCACTCAGGGACTGATTGAACAGAATTTTCAGGATACAGTAAGTGTGGATTTCCTTCTCCCACTGAATGTTTGGAGATGCTGGCTAGCACACAGTGCATGTTGCTTAGTGACTCAGGGACCAAGGATTAGGATGCAGAGCTTCTTGCACATCAAACTGGAGGTTCTGGTGGACAAGTTCCAGAGGAGGATAAATATCTTTACCCAATGGAATCAAGCCAATCCTTTCTCCTGCAATAGCTGATACTGACTGGTAGCATGACTTTCTCTCGTTCCTCATCTAGACCAAAGGAATCCCTAGCACTGCATTTGCCTCCATTACTAAGATACAATTTTGCACTTACTGTGGGTTAAAGTGATATTGTTGCACATCCCATTTTGGCCTCCTCAGAGACGGTTTAGCACCTATAGCATTCAGTTAAAAAAATCCACCTTTATGTTTTAAACTGAGGTTGACCTTGGTTGAATCTGTGGTGAATGTTTTCACCATCACTGAAGAAGGTAAAAATTTATATATTTAATTTATATAATTTACTATCATTGAATTAAAGGAGGAAATCATTCCTTCAACATTGTACTCCATTACCTTCTCATTACACGTTAGAATCTGCTCAGCACTTTTCTTCATTTCATATATAAATTAGAATTCTCAGTTAGCTCTCTACAAACTGGGTGTAATATCTTGGGACCTTTTGGTTTATTATTGTTTAACTGCATGTTAGATACAGTGGCTAAGCCATTAGGGAGTTTCTGTTGTAACATGTAATGCATCTTAATGCATTTTTATTATGCATGTAGAATCAAAATATTCAGGCTGTTGTAAGGCCCTGGAGTTCCCCAGAGATTCCAGCAGCAATCTGGTGGAAACAACCAGAAAACAGTAGGGACCTACGTTTACTAGATTCCTGTCATTTCCAGGGCTTTCTGGATCAAAGATCAATGATGTAAGGTGTGGCCCTGAAACCAAAACCAGATTAGGACCACCACAGGTCAGAAATTGCTGCTTGACCAGCTTTGGTGATGTCTCAGCTTTGGTTTAGAGATTGCTTAGTTGAGTATGATGAAATCTGAGCAACAGGATGGTGGCAGAATGGATGGTGGCGGCGGGAAGGGAGTTGGGTTACCTGAGGCAATGAAATCTAATCAGCATATTTGTTTAACTCTTTAATAGATTGGGCACCTTGCCCAGGGACTCAAAGGAAGGAGGATTGGACTCTGCAAAAGACTATGCTGGAGCGTGGACAACAGCCTCCCTACATCTCCCATGACGGGCAGGTACATCCCGATCCCAATGTAACTACCAGAATTGAGGCCTGCAGATTGTCAGGACCATGTTTACCAACCCTTGAAATGTTGTTTCTGAAAATTTTTTTGGCTACTTAGGTCAACTGGTATAATAAGATCAGAGTGAATTATCAACTCATTTTCCTCAACAAAGAGAGAAAAGGGCTCTAAACCCCCTCAACAAATATGGAAAAAAAATGGTTCTAAAACCAACATTTGAGCTACATTTGTCAGCTTTCTGCATATGTTAAAGTTTCATGTTCTTCCTATTGCTGTTAATTCATGTTAACTCTTTTACTGCAAAAAAGGGCATTCAAAATAATAATTTTACTGACTACAGAACAATACACACTCAAAGTAACAAGAACAAGTATTTATGCAGAAGCTTTCAAACCTATACCTTCTTAAAATGTTTCATGGCCAATGAATTACTTTAAAATACAGTCACAATTGTGATATAAATACATCAGTTTTTACCCTGCAAGTTCACAAGAACATGTCGAGAAGTTGGTGACTATCATGATCTGAATTTTCCTGAGGTTCCCATCCAGCTTGATGTGGCTTGAGGAACTAACATTGACCAGCATAATCCCCTCACTCTTTATTTTTTTACCTTCTTTATTCATTCACGGGATGAAGATATCACTGGCTAGGCAGCATTTATTGTCCATTTCTAATTGCCCAGAGGACAGTTAAGAGTCAACCACACTGCTGTGGGCCTGGAGTCACATGTAGGCCAGACCAGGTAAGGATGGCAGTTTCCTTCCCTAAAGGACATTAGTGACCAGATGGGTTTTTCCTGACAATCAACAATGAATTCATGGTCATCATTAGATTCTTAATTCCAGATATTTATTGAATTCAAATTGCACCATCTGCTGTGGTGACATTCGAAGCGAATCCCCAGAACGTTCTCTGGTCTCTGGATTAACCGTCCAGCGATAATACCACTAGGACATCACCTCCCCTGTGTATTGACACAGGATATTTCATATTCACCCGAACAGGTTGACAGGACTTTGAATTAATATCTGGAGTATAGCTTCACCAACAGTACAACACTCCTTCAAAACTGTGCAAAACTGTCAGCATAGATTACATATTTGACTCTTTTGAAATTGGCCTTGAACCCATAGCCTTCTGATTTGGAAGAAAAGGAACTGATACTGAGCCAAAGCTAACAGTCATTTGGAATGCCATGGAAATATGTGAAGGTGAGGTTATTTGCATTACCAATCTGCCTGCTGCATTTCAAGATAGTGTTGGTTATTTCACCTTCCTCAATATTTACTTAAATATGTTGCCTTTCATTGAATGTTACTTAATTTGTGTGTCCATGAATACTATGTTTAATCTGCATTGACTTTGAAATTTTACTTTGTTATTTTGTAACTTAATACAAGTTATAAACTGCTGGCCCTTGAAAATCACAACTTTCTTTTATGTTTCAGGCCAGGCAACTGAAAGGTTAAAAAAACTTTCAATTTATTTTGAATTGCAACTGCTGCCACTCTGTGGCAGTAGCAAATTATTGCATACAGATCCCAGTTTCCCAAATTTGCTCTCGGTGAGAAGCTATAGCTTCTGTCATTGTCATATCCAACAGGAAGTAGTCTTGGATGTAGCCATAAAGGTTGGGAAGATGATGGCTGGGACTTTGTGTTCCTTACGCAGGGAAGGAGGGGAAAAGCCAGATAATTAGATGGCTTGGCACCAGGGAGATACCAGTTCCCTTCCTGTATCCTAAGGAATTCAGATCTAGATGGGAAGGCATGGAGTTGCCTTTTCTGACCTAGAGCTAATTAAGGTCCTTAAACAGTATATTAGCAAATGCTTGGAAGTCGTGATTCCGAGCACCCCTATCAAACCATAGTTTCAATCTGTTCGAGAAGGTGGGAGAAATGTCAGTTGTCTTGTCTGCTACAACTGGGTGTTTTGCCGACCAATTCATGGGGGGTGGGGGGTGCGGCTGCGGTTGAGGGCTAATTGATATTCCCCAATTTGTGGGAGACTAGGGCAAGGATTAGGGCTGGAGGTTGGCTGCTGAAAGCAACGTCACTGTGCTTGCCACCAATCCCCTAACCCTGCCATTAATTCTGACCCCACACCATGCAATCCACCCCAAAAATTTACTTTACTTCCTATTACTTCTAATCTTTAGCGCTGCTGATTGTGCCTTGGAAGTGCTACTGTGTCCTCTGGAGGTATTATGTTTACTCTGGCAATGTGAACAATGACACTGGGTTCTTACTGAGAACAAATATTGGAAAATTTATTTGCAGAGCAACATTACATTTCCATTACAGACATTGGAACAGCCTGGTCTCAAGCTGATTGACTAATTGACATTCCTGATGGCTTAGAGTACTGTAGTGTAGTACACAGAAGTGGTTCTAGATGGAATTGATGCCTTTATACAATAATGTCAGACAATGGTATCATGTACTATCCTTAAAGGCATATACATACCTGATAGATACATGCAGTATTGCAACAGCTTCCAGCTGATCTGATTGGCTGGCAGCTTCATGTGCGGTGGAACACTGCTCTGCTAGAAGCTGATTGACTGGAAGGCTCGCCAGATCGCAACTAAAATGCCTGATTGGCACTGACTGGCACTTGATAGCGCAGATCTTCTTGGTGTTGGGGTTGGTCAGGGTATGTCTTGTTTCTACCACTGCCAACCCCCTCTACCTCCCCCAGTCCACCTTCACTTAGACTGAAGAAGAGATAATTCTGGTTGGTGACGCAGGGAAATGGTGATATGTTTCCAGATGTTAGAGAAGAATGAAAGGCTTGAGACAGGGAAATAGATGGGGGACAACTCCCAGGTCTTTGTGCATTTTAGACATAACAAGAATCAGGTTCATGAAACACAAGGTCCTGTTTATAGTCCCTTCTAAATCTCCCTAGTATTAGTATACAGAGTTTGCAGACGAAAATGTACAATCATTTTCAAAGGATATAGGCAAAATAATAAATTGATAATGAGTAGCAGAACATTGTGAAGTAACAACTATGCAAGAAGGATGCTGGTAGATTTTGCCAAGCATTCTGGGAGAAGTTGGTGCATTTACAATGACCGTTCACCAGAGTGAGTAAGAACCTACCCCCTCCAGTGATAAGCAGCAGGAAGACCATCCCTTAGAGGACACTGAAACACTTCGCTGAGCATTCTGGGAGAAGTCGGTGTAGTCACTATGACCGTTAAGCCGAGTGGGGAAGAACTCAGAGCCAAGGAATGGTGAAGTGCTGGCTTAGGTAAATACTGGACTTTAGTGAATAAGGCAAGGCTCCTTTATCTTCCTTAGTGTAAAGGGGCAGAGATGGCAGTTAGGGCAGTGGTGTGCTCTTCCTGCCAGATGTGGGAGATCAAGCAGTAGTCTAATGTCCCTGATGACTATGTCTGCAGGAAGTGTGACTGGCTGCAGCTCCTCATAGACTGCATTGTTTGGTTGGAGTGGAAGCTGCACACTCTGAGGACCATACGGGGGCAGAGAATGTGATAGACACTAGTTACAGGGAAGTGGCCACACTGCAAGTCTGGTAGATGGGTGACTGCCAGGAGAGGCAGGCAGGTAGTGCAAGAGTTTCCTGTGGCTATTGCCCTCTCTAACAGGCATACTGTTTTGAACACTGTTGGGGGTGATAGCCTCTCAGGGGAGTATAAGAACAGCAGCTAGGTCTGTGGCACCATTACTGGCTCTGCTGTAGAGCAGGGTGGGGCAAGATCCAAGCAAGTGATAATGGTCGGAGACTCGCTAGTTAGGGGCACAGACAGGCGTATCTGTGGTCGTGTCCGAGACTCTGGGATGGTGTGTTGCCTCCCTGGTGCCAGAGTCAAGGACGTTTATGAGCGGTTGCACAAAATTCTTAGAGGGGAGCGTGAGCAGCCAGAGGTCATGGTGCACTTTGGTACCAAACACGTAAGTAGAAAGAGGGATGAGGTCCTGCGGAGTGAGTATAGGGAGTTAGGAAAGAATCTGAAGAGCAGGACCTCGAAAGTTATCTCTGGGTTATTGCCAGTGTCATGTGCTAGTGAGGCAAGGAATAGGAGGATAGGACAGATGAATGCGTGGCTAAGGTGATGGTGCAGGGGGCAGGGTTTCAAGTTCTTGGACCTCTTCTGGGGCAGGGGTGACCTGCACAAGTGGGACCAGTTGCACCTAAACTGGAGAGAACCAATATCCTCGCAGTAAGATTAGCTAGTGCTACTCGGGAGGATTTAAACTAGAATGGCAGGGCGCTGGGAACCAGAGCTGTAAATCAGCAAGTGGAGGGATTGAGGAGAAGGTAGATGTTAAGACCAGTAAATCAGAAAGAAAAGACAGGCAGAGACAGGTAAATGAACATGGTGGTATTAATGGGCTGAAGTGTGTTCATTTCAACTCAAGGAGTAATATAGGTAAGGCTGATGAGCTTAGAGCCTGGATCAATACATGGCACTATGATGTTGTGGCCATTACAGAGACTTGGTTGAGAGAGGGATACGACTGGCTGCTCAAAGTTCTAAGGTTTTGTTGTTTCAGACAAGATAGAGGGGAAGGTAAAACAGGTGGAGAAATTGCAATACTAATCAAGGAGAATGTTACCTCTGCACTCAGAGAGGACATGCTGGAGGGCTCATCCACTGAGTTCAAAAATAAGATGGGTGCAATCACTCTGATAGGATTATACTATAGGCCCCCCAAAGTCACTGAGACGTTAAGGAACAAATATGTAGGCAGGTTATGGAAAGGTGCAATAAAAACAGCATTGTCATAGTGGGTGACTTTAACTTCCCCAAAATTGTCTGGGATTCCCTTAGAGCAAGAGGCTTAGGCAGGGCGGAATTTGTTAAGTGCATCCAAGAAGGTTTCTTGAAGCAGTATGTGGATAGTCCAACTAGAGGAGGGGCGTACTGGACATTGTCTTGGATAATGAGCCTGGCCAAGTGACTGACCTTTCAGTAGGAGAGCATTTTGAAAACAGTGATCACAACTCCTTAAGTTTTAACATAGCTATGAACAAGGATAAGTCAGGACCTTGCGGGAAGGTGCTAAATTTGGGGAGGGCAAATTCCATGAGCATTAGGCAGAAGGTAGGGAGGGTTAATTGGGAGGAGCTGTCTTCAGGCAAGTCCACATTTGACATGTGGGAACTGTTTAAAGACCTGCTGGGGAGAGTTCAAGATCGGAATGTTCCAGTAAGGAAGAAGGACAAAGATGGCAAGGCAAGGGACCCTTGGATAATGAGGAACGTTGTGAATTTATTCAAAAAGAAAAAAAGAAGCATACAAATGGTTTAGAAAGCTAAAATCAGACAGGGCCCACGAGGAATATAAGGAAAGGAAAGTACTCAAGCAAGGAATTAGGAGAACAAGGGGCCATGAAATAACCTAGGCAAGTAGGGTTAAAGAAAATCCCAAGGCATTCTATAGATACATTAAAAATAAGACAATAACCAGGGAGAAGGTAAGACCACTTAAGTATAAAGAAGGAACTTGTGCTCGGAGGCAGAGAATGTGGGTCAGACCCTAAATATCTTTTTTCTTTATTCATTCACAGGATGAGGGGGTCGCTGGCTAGGCAACATTTATTGCCCATCCCTAATTGTCCAGAGGGCAGTTAAGAGTCAACCACATTGCTGTGGGCCTGGAGTAACATGTAGGCCAGGCCAGGTAAGGATGGCAGTTTCCTTCCCTAAAGGAAATTAGTGAACCAGATGGGTTTTTCCTGACAATTGACAATGGACTGATGGTCATCATTAGACTCTTAATTCCAGATATTTTGTTGAATTTGAATTCTACCATCTGCCATGGTGGGATTTGAACCAGGGTCCCCAGAACATTAACAGTCCAGCAATAATACCACGAGGCCATTGCCTCCCCTAAATGTGTACTTTGCATTAGTATTCACCCAGGAAAAGGATATGGAAGATAGTGAGATTTGTATGGAGCATGCTGATATGCTAGGGCATTGTCAGATCAAGGAAGAAGTGGTGTTAGATCTCTTGGAGATCATTAAGGTGGATAAATCCCCAAGGCCCAATGGTATCTGCCCCAGGTTCTGAGAGAGGCAAGAGAGGAGATTGCCAGAGCCTTGACCAAGATTTTTGTAACCTCACTAGCCACTGGAGAGGTCCTGGAGCACATGTGAGTAGCCAATGTTGTTCCTCTCTTCAAGAAGGGATGTCAGGATAATTCAGGAAACTACAGACCGGTATGTCTCACATCAGTGGTTGGGAAGCTATTGGAGAGAATTCTTAGGGATAAGATTTATGCACCTTTGGAAAAGCATGGCCTAATTAGTGACAGTCATCATTGCTTTGTGCAGGGCAGGTCATGTCTTACTAACTTGATTGAATTTTTCGAGGAGGTGACGAAGGTGATCAATGAAGGTAGTGCAGCGGAGGTTGTTTACATGATTTTAGTAAGGCTTTTGACAAGGTCGCTCATGATAGGCTCATCCAGAAGATTAAGATGAGTGGGATCCATGGTGACTTTGCTGCATGGATTCAGAATTGGCTTGTCCATAGAAGACAGAGGGTAGTGGTGGAAGGATGTTTTTCAGGCTGGAGGTCCGTGACTAATGGTGTTCTATGGTAATCCATACTGGGACCTCTGCTGTATGTGATATATATAAATGTCTTGGATAAAAATGTAGATGTGTGGGTTAGTAAGTTTGCAGATGAGACAAAAATTGGTGGGGTTGTGGATAGTGTAGATGATTGTCAAAGGATACAGCGGAATATAGATCATTTGCAGATATGGACAGAGAAATGGCAGATGGAATTTAATCCGTGTAAGTGCGAGGTGCTGCACTTTGAGAGATCGAATGTTAGGGAAAAGTATACAATTAATGGCAGGACTTTGAACAGCATTGATGTACAGAAGGATCTTGGGGTTCATAGCTCCCTGAAAGTGGCCACACAAGTAGATAGGGTGGTAAAGAAGGAATATGGCATGCTTGCCTTTATTGGTTGGGGAATCGAGCACAAGAGTCAGGATGTCATGTTGCAGTTTTATAAGACTTTGGTTAGGCCACACTTAGAGTATTGTGTTCAGTTCTGGTCACCACATTACGGGAAGAATGTGGAAGCTTTGGAGAAGGTGCAGCAGAGGTTTACCAGGACACTGCCTGGATTAGAGTGTATGAGCTATAAGGAGAGGCTAGAAAAACTCAGGTTGCCTTCTCTTGACTGGCAGAGGCTGAGGGGAGGCTTGATTGAAATCTATAAAATTATGAGATACATTGACAGGGTTGATGGTCAGAATCATTTTCCCTGAGTTGAAGTATTTAATACAAGGGGACATGCAAAGGGGAAATACAAAGGGGAAAGTTCAAAGGAGAAGTGAGGGGTAGGTTTTTTACAGAGTGGTAGGAGTCTGGAATGCACTGCTAGAGGTGGTGGTGGAGGTAGATATGATAAGGGCATTTAAAGGACTTTTAGATAAGCTCATGCATATGCAAGGAATGAAGGATATTGACCAAGGGCAGACAGAAGGGATTAGCTTAATTTTGCGTCATGTTCAGCACAATATTGTGGGCCAAAGGGCCCATTCCTATGCTGTACAGTTCTATGTTCTAATGACTTATAATGGTCTCTACTGATTCCAGTGAGAACAAGACAATATGTCTTTTGGTCTTTCCAACAATTTTATGCGTTTAAGTTCATACATTATAAATCATCAATCAATATTATTTATTTTAATTATTTATATAATGACACGGAGAAAAAGATATGGAATCATTCCTTGTATTTAACTTATGGTGTACTTAACTCACGAACACTGAGTTTTGTGAAAAAAAATCATATTTACCAATGCAGATAGCAATTACCTGCATTTTGATCTGTATAAATGAAAATTAAATGCATCACTTTGTGGTATCAAGTGGTTTATGAGAGATGGCTATCACTGGCTAAACCATTTTTCACCCAATCTTCATTCTCCTTGAGAAGGTGATGGTAAGTTGTTTTTTTTTTGATCATTGAAGTCCATATGGTGTAGTACATGCATGGAGCTATTGGGGGTGAGCGGGAGAGGGGGTACAGAAGTTAAAAGATATCAAGCCAACGACAATGAAAAAAAACCATTATATAGTTTGAAGTCAGGATGGCATGTGGATTGGAGGGGACATTACCGCTGGTGGTGTTCCCATTCATTTGATGCCCTATCCTTTCAAGTGGGAATGGTCTGGAAAGGTGCTTTTGAAGGGCAAGTTGCTGCAGTAGATCTTGTAGGTGATACGCACTGTAACCACTGTGCATTGGTGGTGGAGGGAATAAATACTTAAGGCAATAGATGAGGTCCCATTCAAGTGGCTGCTTCTCTGGGTTCCTGTGTGCTGTTGGCGCTGCACTCAACCAGGGAAATTGAGAGGATTCTATTATACTTCCTGACTTTTGCCTTGTAGATGGTAGACAGGCTTCAACAAGACAGGAGATGAGTTTCTTAATGCAGACGTTCCAGCTTCTGACCTATTCTTGTACCCACAGTATTTATACAGCTGGCCCTGTTAGATTTCCAGTGACTCCCAGGATGTTGATAGTGAGGCATTCAGCGGCGATAATGCCATTGAATATCAAATGGAAATGAATAGACTATCTATTGTTGGAAATGGTCATTGCCTAGCGCTTGTTTGGCATGAATGTTACTTGGCAGTTCTTGGCCTAAATCTCAATGTTCTCATCTTGTGTGTGAGCACAAACTACTTCAGTATCTGAGGAGTTGCCAGTGACACTGAACACTGTGCAATCATCAACAAATATCCTCACTTCTGATCTTATGATGGAGGGAGGCTCATTGAAGCAGTTGAAGATGTTTGGACTAGGACATTACCTGAGGAGCACCTGCAGAGATGTCTTGAGACTGACGTAGTTAAAATTCAATGACCACAGCCATCTTTTGTTTTGGCTAGGTATCAATGCAATCACTGCAGAGGTTTCTCCTTGATTTCCATTGACTTCAAGTTTGCTACAATACAGGAAATAGGACCAAAAAAAGAATACATGACCCATTGATCCTTCACCGTCATTGATCATGGCTGATATTGGACTTCAACTCCATGTTCTCACCCTGCTCCTCATATTCCTTGATCTTCTGAGGCCAAAATTTTCCCATCTCAGCCTTAAATATAGTCAACAAAGGAAAATCCATGGGCTGCTGGAGTAGACAATTCTTAAGTCCTTTGAGTGAAGAAGTTTCAGGTTAACTCAGTCTTAAAAGATCAAATTTTTATTCTGAGTTTGTTCGCTCCCACGCCTCCACCAAGTTTGAGAATCCCTAGTCAGCAGAACAATGTACGCAAGACTCTTTCAGAATCTTTTATGCATCGGTGACATTGCCTCTAAGTCTTCTAAATGCTAGAGGATATAGGCCAAATTTTCTCAGCTTCTCATCATCAGACAACCTTCTCATCTCAGGGACCAATCTAGTGTACAGCCTCCAAAGCAAGTATATCCTTGCTTAAATATGTGAACCAATTACCAAACTACACAGAGTACTTCAGGTGTGGTCGCATGAACCACCAAAGCAGTCTCTAATTGGACTCCTATCGCCTGACAATTATTACCAACATGTCGTTTGCCTTTAGCTACAGTAATGGCAAACACATAATATTCAACTTTTATCATCTGGCTTTAATACTTAGGACCTAAATAATTTGCAATGAGTTCAATTCACTTCAGATATTGGGAGATGAAAGATTGCCTGCTTGCTAATTGCTTGTTAAAACAATGGAGCTAGACTAAGGAATATACAAATGAACACTATACATTTACACCTTACGTTTTGACTCCTTCATTTTAGTCTTGTTAATTACGTTTCAAGTGTTATAGCTGTAACTGACTGAGAGGATTTAAAAGTAGAGGAACTGATCATTCTTTCCTCAGTTTCTCATACCAAATATTACATTTGGATGTGAATATAGGAGGTATGGTTAGTAAGTTTGCAGATGACTCCAAATTGTTGGTGTCGTGTACAGCGAAGAAGGTTACCTCAGAGTACAATGGGACCTTGATCAGATGGGCAGATGGGCCGAGGAGTGGCAGATGAAATTTAGTCTAGATAAATGTGAGGTACTACATTTTAGTAGGGCAAATCAGACTGGCACTTATATACTTAAATGGTAAGCTCCTCAGGAGTGTAGCCAGGCAAAGAGACCTTGGACTGCAGGTTTGTAGTTCCTTGAAGGTGGAGTCGCAGGTAGACAGGGTAGTGAAGAAGGTGTTTGGTACGCTCGCCTTTATTGGTCAGTGCATTGAGTATCAGAGTTGGAAGGTCACATTGCAGCTGTACAGGGCATTGGTTAGGCCACTTTTGGAATACTGCATGCAATTCTGATCTCCGTGCTATAGGAACGATGTTGTTAAACTTGAAAGGGTTCAGAAAAGATTTACGAGGATGTTGCCAGGGTTGGATGGTTTGAGGTATGGGATAAGGCTGAATAGGCTGCGGCTATTTTCCCTGGAGAATCGGAGGCTGAGGGATGACCTTACAGATGTTTATAAAATCTTGAGGGGCATAGATAGGGTCGGGGAGTCCAAAACTAGAGGTCATAAGTTTAAGGTGGGAGGGGAAAGATTTAAAAGGGACCTAAGGGGCAACTTTTTCATGTAGAGGGAGGTGCATGTATGGAACGAGCTGTCAGAGCTGGTGGAGGCTAGTACAGTTTCAACAATTAAAAGGCATCTGAATGGATATATAAATGAATAGGAAGGGTTTAGAGGGATATGGGCCAAATGCTGGGAAATGGGACTAAATTAACTGAGGATATCTGGTCAGCATGGACAAGTCGGACTGAGGGATCTGTTTCCATGCTTGTACATCTCTATGACTTTATTTCACATTATACTTCATTTTCAATAAATATTTCTGTCGTTTTCTTGGCAGCATATCTGAATATGGATTCATAACAACAAAACTTGAAAGGTTAGGTTTTTAACTCTCAACTGTTTCTCTCACCCTTTGAAGTTGATGCCTGGTGAAAACGCAACTTGGGCAAACTCCAGAATTCTCCAAATTTCATTATTGATGTGGAAACAAATTGATCATTTATGTTTCATTATCACAACTCAAGGACTCTGAGACCTTGCTTGTATTTTTCTGTTTGTACTAGAAACTATCCACCTCCCAAACTTTTTTAAAATTGTTATCTGTGCTGGTGTATGTATTTGATGTTGCATTTTAGGGTTAGAAGGTAATAAAATCCCTCGTTCTTGCACACAAGTAAACCTTGGTAACTGGCTCCTCCATTTTCTTAGCAAACTATGTTTCAACTAAAGCGAGATTGCTGAGTGCTGCAAAAGAAATTTTTTAAAAATTGCTGCAACTGACAGAGGGGAAAGGTTAAAAAGAAAGGCACCAACTTGTCCCCACTATACTGTTCTAACTCTTTCTAATTACTTGCGGTACCTGTATGCTAACTTTCAGTGTTCCCTGTATGAGTACACTCAAATCTCTCTGGACATCAACGTTTACCAGTATTGTGACTTTTAAAAATATTCTACTTCTCTATTTTTGCGACTGAAGTGAATTATGATTGTAATATGAATGGATTATTGATATTCAACTTCAGTCATCTGAATTTAGTATGTGATATCACTATGCGCTGAATTGTTGCTTAAAGAACATGAATACTGGCTCAAAATGGCTGCTGTGAGCATCTGATCACAGATTGAGGCAAACTTTGTGAAACTACTGTGGGGTATGCAAAACCCAGCTGCACTGAAATGATTATTTCATCTCAACACAGTGAAACCAGAGAAACATCAAGATGTTCACATTCTGTTTACTTTGCACCTGCGTAATAAACTCATTTCTGGAGATGAAAGGCTTCCCTTCCAGTTAGCCATTTTTGAACAAGAACTGCCGATACTGGAGAACAAAAAAACGTGTTGCAAAAACTCAGCGGGTCTGGAAGCATTTGTGAAGAGACAAACAGGATTAGTGTTTTGAGTCCAGTGACCTTTTGTCAGAACTGAAAGCAGCTGGGAAATGGTGGCATTTATGCTGCTGATGGGGATGTGTGGAGTGTTGGACTGGAGATAGGGTGGAGGATGGGTAGGGGGGTGCTGGTAGTGTGCAGTTGCAGGTGTATGGTGGATGGACATAAATATGACCAGTTGCTTTCTGTTCTGATGAAGGACCATTGGAGTGGACACTCCACTTTTTTCTCTCCACAAATGCTGCCAAACCTGCTGGATTTCTCCAGCATTTACTGTTTTTGTTTTAGGAAAGCAATAAACAGACTCAGGAATGTGCAGGTATGGACTTAAACAAAAAAAAATGGATTTGTAAGCAATAACTAGAAGATATACTTTCTCTCTCTGTCTGCCTATCTCTCTCATCAACCCCAAAAGCCTGGAGGAACAGTAACTTTGGGCAGCCACTATTCACCGAGAACATAAGATCTACAACCATTGTCATTGCTGAAGAAAGAAGACAACAATTAAACAGTGCAGTCAGGTCATTGTCACAGTTTAAGGACTCCCAGAGCTGTAGATGGCAATTACTTTTACGTGAGGAAGGGTCACCAGGCCTGGAACATTAACTCTAACTTTTTCTTCACAGATGCTGCCAGACCTGCTGAGTTTTTCCAGCAACTTCTGCTTTTATTACTTCTACCTTGCTGAAAAATATCCCACTCGCCAAACTCCCACAAGCTTATTATCTATGTTTGTATGTATGTCTGATGTCACAATTTTATTTTTCTTGGCGGGTAGTAAGTAATAAAATTTCCCTTTTGTTGTACAAGAAAACCTTACCATTTGGTTCCTTCATTTTATTCTAGTTAATTACATTTTAAGTAAATTGTGATGCAGCTGATTGAGAAGATATAAAAAGAGAGGAGCTGATTGCCTGCTCATACCAAATGTCACATTTCACATTCTAGTCTATCTTTCATTTCTGGTTAAATCACTTTCACCATTTACGTAACTTGTCTGTATCTCTTTGCACCCTCTCTATGTCCTCCTTTGAAGAGGAAAAGGATGAACTCTATTGCAGTAAAATCTTGCATTATATTCAGTGTTTCAAGATGGCACTAGAACGTGGTGACACTTTGTGTATTACATGCATGGAAACACTTTTCAATGTATTTTTATATTCATGTTACATTAAATCTAAATCTAATCTAAAGCTTTCAATTGTCAGCAAGTTAGAGATAATACTTTATGTCTCTTCATCTAAGTCATTAACATAGATTGTTAGTAGCTGAGGCTTCAGCACTGATCCTTGCAACACTCTACTGTTTGCAGCCTGTCAACTTGAGAATTCACCCATTGATATCTACTTTTTGCTTATCGTTTGTTAACCAATTCTATATCCATGCTAATATTTTGGTCCCAACTCCATATTGCCTACTAACCTTTTTTTTTAGTGGCACTTCATCAAATACCTATGGAAATCCAGTTATACTGCATCTATTAGTTACTTACCAGTTTTTTTCATCTACCCTGGTCATTTTCTCAAAACTCTAATGAATTTGTCAAAAAGAGTTCCTCTATTGTAATGCCATGTTGACTTTGTCATAATATACTGTGATTTTCGAAACATATACATTGATGAGACATCCTTATTAAAGATTCTAGCACTTTCCACAATGACTGAAGTCATGCTAGTCAGCTGTACCCTGTGTTCTTTCTACCCCCTTTCTTGAAGAGCAGTGTCACTTTTTCCAAGTTTCAGTCTGCTGGGAAACTTTCAGAATCTAGGGAATTTTAGAAAACCATAGCCAACACATACAATGTTTCTGCAGCTATCTCTTTTAGAATCCTAAAATTTACATCATCGGATGCTGGAGGTTTGTCCAGTTTTAGTCCCTTAAGCTGCTAATGATCTTTGATGCCATACTCAGTCAATTGCCATCTTGATGTCAAGGGTAGCAACTTTCACTTTAGCCCAGGAGTTCGGCTCTATAGTACATGTTTGGGTGAAAGCTGTAAAGAGGTAATAAGCAACTTTGGTAGAATTCAAATTAAGGATCTGTGAACAGGTTATTTCTGAATAAGTGCCACTTGAAGGCACTGGCCACAATCATTTTACTGATGATGGATGGTAGACTGACGGAGTGGTACTTACCTGGGGATTGATTTTGTCTTGCTTTCTGTGTATAGAACATACCTGGGAAATTTTCCACATTGAAGGTAGATGCAGTGTTGTAGCTGCACCAGATCATCTTGACCAGGATGACAAGAAGTTCTAGGGAATTAGTCTTTAATATTAATGCCAAGGTGTTGTCAAGACTCATATTCTTTGCTGTGTCTGATAGCTTCATCTGTCTCCTAATATCACATTGAAGTGAATTGAATTTACTGAAGACTGTCATCTGTGATACTGGCGACCCTGAGATGATTTTGAGATAGATCATTCACTCAGTGATTCTGAGTGAAGATGGTTTCAAATGCTTCATCCTTGTCTTCTGTACTGATGTGCTGGCTTCCCCCATCATCAGAAATGGGAAGATTTGTGGAGGTTTCTCCTCCATTCATTGTTAAAAATTTCAACTACCATTCATGACTGGATGTGATCGAATCCATTGATTGTGTGATTGTTTAGCTCTATCTAGCATGCTGCTCACACATAGTGTCCCACTTTGAGACCAGAAGGCCAGGGTTCAAGTCCCAACAAGGGTGTATCATAAGAAATTGGAATAAGTTGATTAAAAATATTCATAGCATGCTAGTTCTGCTCTTTAGCTGTATATAATCCTCCATTATAGCCTCACCAGTGGCATCTTACTTTCAGATTTTTGGGTCATTTTTATGATGGGTGCTGTTTCTGGCATGCCATCCTACACTCATTATTGAATTAAGGTTGGTTCCTTGCTTGATGATGCTGGTAGAGTGAGTGAGATGCTAAGTCTTGAGGTTATAGATTGTATTCGAATATAATTCTGCTGTTTGTGATGGCCCACAGCACCTCATGGATGCCCATTTGTGTGCTGCTAGATATGTTCTGAACCTATCCTATTTAGCAAGGTAGTAGTGTCGCACAGTATGATGTCGAGTATACTCAATGTAAACACAGAACGTCATCTCCACAAGGATAGTATGGTGGTTACTCATGGACTGTCCACCAGTATTATTGTGGACAGATGTACTCATGACAGATAGATTGGCGAGGATGTTGTCAAAAAAATTTCCTCTTGTGGTTCTTTGAGCACATGCTGCAGGCCAGGTCTAACAAAGTTTTCCTTCAGACACAGTCAGCTTGATAAGCAGTGGTGCTATTTGTACCTTTAAGAGATTTTACCTTTAAGGAGTCCAGTAATATGTCCATAAATATAAGGCTGCTGCTCTGGCTACTGTTCATTTTGACTGGGAGTGCAGACATCACGCACTGAAACCAGTTGCTGTAATGCTTGCTTTATAATTTATAATGTACTTTACGGTTTTAAACTATGCCACACAGTTAATCAATCTCTGAGGAGTGACTGATTCTTAGACCAATATCTTTAACATGACATATAGAACCAATCTTGGTGATGGATGTAGAAGTTCCCCACCCAGATTAAATTCTGTGTCCTTTGCATGCTCAGTACTTCTTCCAAGTGGTGTTCAACATTAAGGGGTATTGATTAAACAGTTGTAGGGGGGCAATAGCTGGTTAATCAGCATGATGTTTCCTTAAATGCATCTAGTCTTCAGTCACTGTTGAGGATTCCAGAACCGCTCCCTCAGGACTGTACGTAATTGAGTTAATAACTCTGTTGGGCCTATCCTTCTGGTAGGACAGGACATATCCTAGGCTGGTGATGGAGGAGACTGAGACTTGGTCTGTAAGGCCTGATTCAGTGCGTATGACTATTTTGGGCAGTTGCTGGAGTCATCTGTGGAACAACTATCCTAATTTTGGAACAATACACAGGTCCCGAAAGGAAGACTTGCAAGGTCAGCTGGGCAGCATGTGCCTTTATCATTTCCAGTGATGCCAAGTGATCCATCAATTTTATTCTTATTTGACCTTTTTCATGATTTATCCCTAATTTACAGTAACACACTGTCTGGCTGTGTGGAGGTGTTCATGTGCTTGAAGGACTCAGTGGAAGGGTAAAGTTAGGTGACGTAGTAGGTATATTGCATGTGGATTATGGCAATGAGGAATGACAATCGTATTCATGGCAAACTCTCTTAATATTTCCTGTTGCAGCAATCTCTCTACTTACGTAGCCTAGATAATGGATAAATCCATTCTACACTACTTACTTGTATCAACCACTATCCAGATTCCCTTCCAATTCTATTTCTTTCTGCACCACACTCGGAAAGAAATTTTCCACTCTTGCCTCTCTCTTACCTTTTAGATATCTAAAAACAAGTCTTGCAACCTTCTTTTATATTACTAGCTATCTTACTCCCATATTTCATCTTCTCCTCCCCTTATTGCTTCTTTAGATTCATTAGTTGGTTTGTGTTCCTTTTCTTCAGATCCACTACATCCTGACTTTCATAGACAGCCTGCATATTGAAGTCTCCCATGATTATTGTAATATTGCCTTTCTTACAGCCTTTTCTACCTCCTGATTTATTTGCTTCACCAGAAAAGGAATATCTTCATGACTTTTTTTGGAGCAGCTTGTGGTCGAGCACACGACAGAACAAGCAACTCTGGATTTGGTGATGTCTAATGAAGCGGACTTGATTAAGGAGCTTAAGGTGAAGGATGCCCTAAGGGCCAGTAACCACAATATGATAGAATTTGCCCTGCAGTTTGAGAGGGAGAAGCTTGAATCATGTGTAATGGTACTATAACTGAGTAAAGGTAACAATAACGACATGAGGGAGGTGCTAGCCAGAGTTGATTGGAAGGGAAGTCTTTGCAGGGAAGGTGGCAGAGATTTTGGGGGTAATTCTGGAGGCACAGCAAAAATTCATCCGAATGAAGAAGAAACATACTAAGAGGAGAATGTGGCATCTGTGGCTGACAAGGGAAATCAGGAACTGTATAAAAGCAAAAGTAAAAGCATACAATGTGATGAAGATCAGTGGGAAGCCAGCAGATTGGGAAACCTTTACAAACCAACTAATGAATCTAAAGAAGCAATAAGGGGAGGAGAAGATGAAATATGGGAGTAAGATAGCTAGTAATATAAAAGAAGGTTGCAAGACCCGTTTTTAGATATCTAAAAGGTAAGAGAGAGGCAAGAGTGGACATTGCATCACTAGAAAATGAGGCTGAAGAAGTAGTAATAGGGAACAAAGAAATGGCAGAGGAACTGAATAAATACTTTGAATCACCTTCTAGAGTGGAAGACACCAGTAACATACCAGAACTTCAAGAGAGTCAGGGGCTGAGGTGAAAGTGGTGGCCATTACTAAGCTGGATAAATGACATGGACCAGATGGACTACTCCCCAGAGTTCTGAAGGAGATCGCTGAGGAAATTGTAGATATGCTGGTGGTGATCTTTCATGAATCACCATGAGTCAGGGAGGGTCCTAGAAGACTGGAAAATTGCTAGTGTAACACCCCTGTTTAATAAGGGAGGGAGGCAGAAGACAGGAAACAATAGGCCAGTTAGCCTGACCTCGGTTGTTGGTAAGATTTTAGAATCCATTTTTAGGGACGAGATTGTGGAGTACTTCAAAGTGCGTGGCAAAATAGGCTGAGTCAGAATAGCTTCTTCAAGGTGAGGTCATGCCTGACAAATCTGTTAAAATTCTTTGAGGAGTAACAAAGAAGTTAGACAAAGGAGAGCCAGTGGAGGTAGTCCATTTGGATTTCTAGAAGGCCTCTGATAAGGTGCCACACAGAAGGATGCTAAATAAGATAAGAACCCATAGTGTTAGGGGCAAGGTACTGATATAGATAGAGAATTGGCTGACCGGCAGAAGGCAGAGTGTAGGGGTAAAAAGATTTTTTCAGGATGGCAGCCAGTGATTAGTGGAGTTCTACAGGTGTCAGTGTTGGGATCACAACTATTCACAATTTGGAACTGAAGGAACTGAGGGCATTGTTGCTAAGTTTGCAGATGACTCAACGATAAGTGGAGGGACAGGTAGTACTGAGGAAGTGTAAGGTTGCAGAAGGACTTCGACAGGCTAGGAGAATGGGCAAAGAAGTGACAGATGGAATACAAGTCTGAAGTTATGCAGTTTGGTAGTAAGCATAGAGGTGTACTGTGTTTCTAAACGGGACAGTCTTTGGAAATCTGAAGCACAAAGGACTTATCTAACAAAGGATGTGCCTTGGAGGGGATCCAGAGGAGGTTTACAAGAATGATCCTGGGGATGAAGTGTTTGTCGTATGAGGTGCAGTTGAGGACTCTGGGTCTCTACTCAGTGGAGTTTAGAAAGATGATAGGGATCTCATTGATACCTACAGAATACTGAGAGGCCTAGATAGAATGGATGTGGAGAAGATATTTCCACAAGTAGGAGACATTAGGTACCAAGGGCACAGCCTCAGAGCGAAGGGAGTGTGCTTTAGAATTGAGGTGAAAAAGAATTTCTACAACCACAGGCCGGTTAATCTGTGAAACTCATTGCTGCAGAGGTCTGTGGAGATCAAGTCATTAAGTGTATTTAAGACAGAGATAGATAGGTTCTTGGTTGGTAAGAGGATCAGGGATTACAGGGAGAAGGCAGGAAAATGGGGCTGAGAAACATATTAGCCATGATCAAATGGCAGAGTGGACTAGATGGGCCGAATGGCTTAATTTTGCTCCTATATCTTATGATCTCAGGCACAGATGGTTCAGCAATCCATTAACAGATCTGAGTATAACATATCAAGTATCACTGAAACTCATTCTCCTTTGTTATAGCAAAAGTATTGTGACCAAGTGATTTCAAGTTATCAAGCAGACTTTACAACAAACCAACTGATTTCTGTGCGTGCAACTTGCAGATCCATAGCACTGTAACTGCCAAACAAAGTTGCAACTTTGCATGCACACAGAGTTCTTAATGACAAACTCTTTTAAACGTAAGGTAGACATTCCTTGGACTTTAATTTTTAATATTCTCCAGTATATACAACCGTCGGAGTTCTACGTGGTGTCTGGTCATCAACATATTATGGTGAGAGGTACATTGACAGTGACCTATACCAAATGATTCTTTGAGGCAGCTGCCCCTTCTTTAGTGCATCGCTCAGCAAGTAGTCTGGACCTTCAATTGTGCCAGTTGAACCTATGGGTCAATGGTGTTTCTCTGCAGAAAGCTTTCCATTAAGTACAGGCAGTACAGCATGGTCCAGCTGTCTGGAGATTTACAACAACAGAGCCAGACCCGTCTTTTGCCACACTGAGGACAGCTAGAACCTCAGCACCAATCAAATGCAACAGTGATTCAAGAAAATGTAAAAAGCTACCTTTAAAAAAAATGCATCAGTTATTATTGAGTTGTAGAAGAATTTAAATACTTTTCAACGTCATGGTGGATAGTAAAGAGGGTAAACATTGACTTTTCTGTCTAGTCTGCTTGTGAAACCATCTCAGAATGTAAGGGGCTGGTTCTACTAACCAGTGGGATAAAAATATGACATGAATTTGAATAGATTTGATTTCAGTTACTTGGGCTCTTTTAGGCTGGGGAAATCTGCATTTGTGAGCCTTTGTGTGGTAAACAATGAACTTTGCACTATATTTCTGCACAGGGCGGTAATAACCATAGCTCCCCCACCCTGTGGGATGTTAAGGAGTGGAGAAGATAAATACTCATTTCCGTAAAGTGAAGAACCGAATGTTATTCAATCAGATAGGCACTCTTTCATTTTGGGTGGGGTGACATTACCCTTAACTTAAACTTGAGACATTTACTTACTGATATCATGTGTGCTGCAGAAAACCACAGCAGAATTTCATATGAATTCATTGTAGACCGGTCTGTTTGGTGGATTGTCTCATCTCCAGATGTTTTCAAATTTATATTTAGAATTTATGCATAGAAGATTTTAATTTTTTTAAGGTAAAAATATTTCCAATGATAAAAACAACTAATTTCCTGCACAAATAATTGATCGATCTCCCATTGATTCATAACAACATTCATAACAACAAAACATCGTCAAATACCTTTTTACCAATGAATTGAAGTCACTGTTGTATTATAGGGAGACAACTTGTGTTCTCACAAAGAGCAATAAAGTAGCAACTAGATAATCTTGTTCAATGATGTTATCTGCAGGATAGATATTGATCGAGACTCTGAGGAGAACTTCCCTGCTCTTCTTTGAAATCATGGGATCTTAACTTGAAAGGGCAAACAGGGCCTTAGTTTCACAATGTGGTATCTCAATGAGTTTTGTTACTTCAGATAAAACTAGCAACCCTTCCCCAAAAATATTATTAACACACTCAAGAGTGTTACAGAGAAATAGGAAATGGATAGTAGAATATAGGCACATTTCTAGGTTGAGTTTGAAACATATTGTTCAGCAGAATAGATGGAACATTATTGTCTGAGTACCCTGTGCTGACCTGGAAATATGTAGTTTGTCCATTGCCCAGTGTTAAAAAAAATCCTCATTCTCATGAACGCATAAACATGTTTAAGAATCTTGAATAAATAAGTAAATGATTTATTTGCAGTTTTTTCTAAAAAAAAACCTTTTTTATTCATTAACGGGATGAGGGTGCCGCTGGCTGGGTAGCATTTATTGCCCATCCCTAATTTCCCAGAGGGTAGTTGAGAGTCAACCACATTGCTGTGAGTCTAGAGTCACTTGTAGGCCAGACTAGGTAAGGATGGCAGTTTCCTTCTCTAAAGGACATTAGTGAACCAGATGGGTTTTTCCGACAATCAACAATGGATTCATGGTCATCTTTAGATTCTTAATTCCAGATATTTAATGAGTAAAAAAAAACAAAGGGTACTTTTTTAAAAAAAACTGCAAATAAATCATTCATTTATTTCTTCAAGATTCTTAAACATGTTTATGTGTTCATGAGAATGAGGATTTTTTGTGTTCTGCAGAACACTTACTCCAAGCAATTTGATGCTATATCTATTTGATAGATATAAAAGTGTCCAAATAGACAGGTGGCATGCTTGCTTGAATTCTGAGATCAAGGTGGCCTTCTTAAAGTATTGACAAAGATACTCAAAAGCAGGTGAAAACTGAGCAACTATATTAGTCCTTTTTTATTAAAATGCGTAGATCATGCACCATCTTACTCTTCAAATCCTTCTTTGCCTCACAAAAGTATAGTTCAAAACATTCAAATCAGAATTTTTGCACATTAGGATTAGTAGTTTTAGAGAAACCTACCATTGATACCTCTTCCATTTTTGACATAACAGATTTTGAAGTCGGATAAAGGACAAGGTTAGAAAGTGCAGCAGATGTTTCCATAAGAAAAATATAATTTAAAATTGATTGGAAAAGCACTATTTAAAACAATCAATGGTGATGTAGAGATTATATTACACCTAATTCACTTTAACTTAAATCTATGCTAGTGCATTGTTACTGTAAATCCAGGAAACTTGCATTAAGAGCTCGTTTGCATGAAGGTGGAGCTATTTTATTGAACTGCAGGACTAAACCTTTCTTTTCCTTAAGCTAAGTGCGAGTTGTGTTGGGTATTTTGGAGGGATTTCCACTGTGAGGTTTCTTGTTGTATTTTACCTAATGTATTTCATGAGCTACCTCCCTGCCCCACAGAGCCCCTGATGTCTGATTCCGACCCCATTTTACCATGTCAACTGGAATAGCTCGCCACTCAACAGGCATCCGCTGAAAGTCTGGCAGCCCTTTGCCCATGCCATCTTTAAAAGACCGCTGTGCACCTGGATGAATGCTGGCAATTCTGAAGATACCCTACTTGGTCAAGGATGTTTCCAGCAGATTTCAGAGAAAGGGGAAATGGCCCACGATTCTCCAAAAGGGACATTGAGGTCCTGGTTGAGACGGTGGTGCAAAGGAATCCTTTTCCTGGAGGACTGGCAATGGATGCCAGCCTCTGGCAGCCTGGCCTGAGATCACTGCCCAGGTCAGTGCAGCTTCCATGGTCCAAAGGAACAGCTATTGATACAGTAAGAAGATCAATGACTTTCTCTGCTTTGCCAGGCTAAGTGCCACAGTCACTCTCTGCTCACATTGACTCTATCTGTGCTTCTGCACCCATCTCCCCGTCAAGGTTCATACTTGACACTCTCACTGATACTGCCAACATCTTCCCTCATTTGCTCCCAAACCCCGACCTCCCAGACCACTAACCGAGAATGCCCTCTGTGCTTCCTGCTCACATGCCCGGCACAATTTCCCCAACCTGCAGCAGTACTAAAAGCTATACCACCCATTTTCATCCCATTTAATTCCTCCCTTTCTCTCATTACGGGCGTAAACAGCCCATTACAGAGCAGGGACAGCAGGTTTGGGTAGAAGCGTTCCACCAACACCCCATACCTACCCTTTCCTCTCTCCCCACCTCCATGCTTCCCATCTCCTCCCCACCCCGCCCTCACACACACGCACACACCCACACACGCACAGACACACACATTCTTTCTCTCTCTCTCACGACCCCCCCCAACACACACACATGCACACACACTCTCTCTCTCCCTCGCACACACACTCTTTCTCTCACACATACACACACATACACACACACACACTCTCTCTCTCCCTCACACACACATATACACACACACTCTCTCTCCCTCTCACACATATACACACACACTCCCTCACACTCTCTCACACACACACTCTCTCTCTCCCTCTCTCACACACAAACACACACAGATACACACACACACGCTCTCTCTCCCTCACATACACACACATACACACACACTCTCTCTCCCTCACACAGACACACATACGCTCTCTCCCTCACATACATATGCACACATGCACACAGACACACACACACAC
>NC_063332.1:118179635-118285475 GCF_021869965.1 Rhincodon typus
ATGCACATGCATACACACACGCACATGCATACACACACATGCACACAAATACATACACACACACAGACACACACACCCTCACATATACACACACATACACACACGTGCACACACATACATACACACACACCCTCACATATACACACACGCACACACACACACATATGCACACACGCACACACACACACACACATACATACACACACACAGACACACACGCACATGCACATGCACACACACACATACATACACGCGCACACACGCACATACACACACACATATACACACACACGCACACACACATGCATACATACACACACGCTCACACATACACACACACACAGACACACGCACACACATACATACGCGCACACACACACATACGCGCACACACACACACACACACACACACACACACACACACACACACACATGGCGACAGGGCACTGCCAGGAGGCACCCAAATAGAGGAGGACGCACGCAACCCCCTCAGTCTCCACTCAGGACACTCCACTGTGAGCTGGCCCTCGGGCTCCACCCTGTATGCCTCTCCAGCCTTTGGAAGTTGAAACCGAGGAAGGCCCACTTGAATCTGGCAACAGCACCCTCAGCATGTCTGGCCTGTCCAGATACAAACGTTACCAGGATTGCCCAACTAAACCTCCAACACCAATGGGCTCCACTGCTAACTAGGCTCCCTGCAGTCTAGCTGTTGAAGCAGGGGTTATGCGTAAACATAGTAGGAAGAAGAGAAAGAAAATAAACTTATTGAGGGCACTTTGGTGGGCACATGCAACAATTCGTTGTAGTGTTATTTGATAACATTTCATAAATGACTTTACTTTGACCTTACATCTGGTTGTTTGTCTCTCTGCAGAGCCCCAACTGTAACTGTTCCAGTTTGAGGCATAACTTCATGGCCACACCCAGGGTGTACCATTGATTGATACCTGTGGTGAGAGCCTTTGCAGCATCTGGGAGTAACAGGAACCTGGTGTATAGAAGGCAATGGGTCCTGCTGACACCATTGGCCCTTTCCCCACCATGTCCCTGTTCTTTCCCAGGCCTCTCTGTCCAAAATTATTGGTGTAAATAAGTTGGTCAGTGATGTCTGAGTCAGAGAGGTATACAACAAACAAACAGGGAGCCAATGTATTAGGGTGGCCAGGGATTAGAGACCATGCAGTGCGTGGGTCTGTCTGTAATGCTGTTTCCTTTTAAAGTGCCTAACGTCGGTGGGTCCTGAAGTCCCTTCCCTCACAATTGAGGCACTTACCTTGCCCACTCCAAGTGTGATTCCAGCCATTTTGTTCCCATAATGCACTTTTGATTTCTAGCATGATGGAAGGCCACAGTGGGTGCTCATTGACCCAGTGACCTCCAAACTCTGCTTTACTTGTTGGTGAGTCCCAAACATCCAATTCCTGGGGAGCCCCTTATCCATGAACGCTAAAGGCTTCATACTTCCCCAGGTCCCCAACCAACCCATCTACACAAGTCCGTGCTTGTCCAGCTACCACCCTGAGTCCCAAAGGGACTATGCTAATTGAGGCCAGGCTGCTCCTGACTGTGGATCAGTCTCGCATGACCCCCTTCCCATTCCATGTCTTACAGTATTCTGCCCCTTGCAGAGGCCATTGACCCTCCACAAGTGTCATCCCTTCTTCCCCTCCCACAGCCTGCAGCTCCCAGTCTGAAGAATAACTTGTCGAGTCTTCTTCCCATGGCAGTGGCTCCCATGGTCCCCCATTTCCCTCCCCTGCCCTTTGTTCCTGTGGGTTGATCTGGCAGATTAACCAAGCCTCTCCCCCTTGAGCCAGGCAGCCCCAGATGAGAATTACCTCAACCCATGTATGGTGGCTGTATATATCTGCAACTGCGTTACTCCTATATCCTTCCTCTGCCCTCCTGGACCGACTGCTATAGGAGTGACCATGACCCATACCTCAGACTGTCAGTGTTATAGACTCCCTGCCTGAGAACACCCCAAATGGTGCCTGACTATAGCCAACTCCTGGATTAGTATGGGAGGCTGCCTTTGACTTACTGTGCTGTCTTCCCCTCACTGGTGGTGCCTTTTCAGACATCTGTGAGTACTATTCCCCTAAGACTGGAGACCTAGCTGCTTGCTTGCTGTGCATATGCTGTGTTTGCTGCATAGGCTGCTAACTGGAGGATGCAGCAGGCCCAGGCACCTATATCATCTTAACGCTCCCCTTCACAATCTTCAAACTCCCAGAATTGGGAACCATAGTCACTGTGACGTCATATAGAGGCTTTCATGCTCTATGCCTCTATTCATAAAACCTGTCAAGAGCTCAGGTTTCAGTATGATATACATCACCCTGCTTTTACAGGCAATAACGCATAGCTTAGTCATTCATTTTATGTAACAAGCTCCACTTCTTTGAACCTTGCCCTATACAATGTCCAAATAGCCCATTTCATAGAATTGGACTTTGCTAACAGAAAAATCACGTTATCTACTGAATGATAAGTATGTTCTCATGTCAGGGTTCTGAGGACGTGTCCTCTTAGAGTTTGAGACGAGGCCATTTGGTTGTTGCACATTCAATGTATTTGCCACATAAGCTGCTGGCCCATGTAAAAGGTGTAATGTTGGTGTAACAAGGTGCTGTACTGCAACATGTCCACCCCTTGACTGATCATTGCTGACAATAATAACCTGCCCAGCTTCGAGTCTGAACTAAAAGGCAAGGCAAGAAGAAGTACTGTGTGGCAGTTAGTTTTGAATAAAGTGGCAGTGCACTACAAAGGCAAAGCAGAGATTCAGTGAGCATTCCTGTCATTGCTCAGTGAGTGAGTGTGAAAAGAAGCTGCAAGCCCTGAGATACGCCCTGTTCTAATGGGTGCACAAAGTGACCTGGTAGCAGCATTGCAATGGGAGGTGTTAGTGCATCCAAAGTGCAGAATTCCCATGGGAAGCTGATTTCTAAGCGAGTCGGAGATGGCCCATAATGATATGGTGAGACTGGCATCTGTTCAATGCCAACTTTTGTAGATGAAGGATGCAGGTGGTTACTACCCATGGAACATGTCCAGAGATGCTGGCCAAGATAGAGCCCTGGATGAACACGCAGAGCAGGCAAATGCTCAGGCTTTCATCTCAGGAATTCTCACCATTTAGTTTCTGGTAAAATAACAAACTACAAATAAATGAAGTGAAAATTACTTATAACAAAATATTAATGTGTGGAAATAGGCCTTTCTCTGCTTGCTAATGAGACTCCCATTTTATCTTTAAAACCTTCAGTGGAAAATTTGACATTTTTACCTCACTGTCAAGAACCTCATTTTTCTGATCATGCAAATTTTCCCAAAAAACTGACCATTGCCAGTGTTATTCAGTGATTGGGAAGATTCCACCCATCCTTTCTGCATCTACACTGATTATCTCTTTAAGAATATTTTAAGTCTCTATGAGATCAATTTCCATTCTTTTAAATTCCAGAGGGAAACAGACCCAGTCTCCCCATAGGTCAGTCCCACTATCTCAAAAATCAATCTGGTGAACCTCTACTGCACTCCCTCAATGGCAACTATATTCTGCCTCAGGCACTTGGACTGGAACTGCACACAGTGCTCCAGATGCGGTCTCACCAGTGTTCGACACAACTGAAGCATGTCTTCTTTGACCTTATGCCCAAATCCTCTCCAGATAAAGGCAAACATCATTTGCCTTACAAATTGCTTGTTACGCTTGGATGCAAGCTTTTGGTGACTCACCTAGCATACCTAGATCTCTTTGAATATCATCATTTTCAAACTTCTCACCATTATCAAATACTTGGCATCTTTGTTAACTTCATACTTAATCATGTTATACTCCATCTGCCATCACCCTGCGCACTCACTCAGCCTGTTTAAATCACAGTATTCTTACCATTTAGAAGGAGGCCATTCAGCCCCTTTGTATCTTCACTGGCTCTCTGAACATTTTAACTCAGTGCCAATTGCAAGCATTTTCCCAGTAACCTTTCTATTTATTTATATTTGTATAATTTTTATTTATTGATTGGTTAGGCCAGCATTTATTGTCCATTGCTTGAGAAAGTGGCAGCGAACTCCCTTCTTGAACTTACCCTTGCTGCAATCCTGGGGGGTAGGTACACCCGCAAACTGTTAGGGAGGGAGTTCCAGGAATTTGAATCAGTGACAGTGAAGAAGCAGCGATATATTTCAAAGTCAGGGTGATGAATGACTTGGAGGGGAACTTGCAGCTGGTTGGTATTCCAATGTATATCTGAAACCCTAGTTCATCCAAATGGAAGTCATTGTGGGTGTTGGAGTTGCTGTCTCAGGAGCTTTGTGAATTTCTGCAGTGTATCAACATGGAGGGAATGGACGCTTGTGAATGTGGTGTCGATTAAGTGGGCTGCTTTGCCCTGAATGGTGTCGAGCTTCTTGAGTGTTATTGGAGCAGCACCCAACCAGGTAAGTGGGGAGTATTCCATCAAAGTGTCAAAGTTCGCAGATGACACTAAGATGAGTGGTAGAGCAAAGTGTGCAGAAGGCACTGAAAATTTGCAGAGGGATATAAATAGTTTAAGTGAGTGGGCAAAGGTCTGGCAGATGGAGTCCAATGTTGATAAATGTGAAGTCATCCATTTAGGTAGAAATAACAGTAAAAAGGACTATTATTTGAAAGGTAAAAAAATGCAGCATGTTGCTGTGCAGAGGGACCTGGGTTTCCTTGTGCATGAATCGCAGAAGGTTGGTTTGCAGGTGCAACAGGTAGTTAAGAAGGCAAATGGAATTTTGTCCTTCATTGCTAGAGGGATTGAGTTTAAAAGCAGGGAGATTATATTACAGCTGTATAGGGTGCTGGTGAGGCCACACCTGAAGGACTGTGTGCAGTTTTGGGGGTGTCCTTGCTTGGGAAAGGATGTACTGGCACTGGAGGGGGTGCAGAGGAGATTCACTAGGTTGATTCTGGAGTTGGGAATGTTGACTTGTGAGGAGAGGCTGAGGTTACATTCATTGGAATTTAGAAGAATGAGCGGGTATCTTATAGAAACATATAAAATTATGAGGGGAATAGATAAGATAGAGGCAGGAAGGTTGTTTCCACTGGCAGGTAAAACTAGAAGAAGAGGGCATAGCCACAAAATTAAGGGGACCAGATTTAAGACTGAATTGAGGAGGAACATCTTCACCCAAAGGGTTGTGAATCTGTGGAATTGTCTGCCCAGTGAAGTAGTTGAGGCTTCCTCATTGAATGTTTTCAAAGCTAAGATAGATAACTTTTTGAACAGTAAAGGAATTAAGGGTAATGGTGAGAGGGTGGGTAAGTGGAACTGAGGCCACATAAAGATCAGCCCTCATCTTATTGAATGGCGGAGTGGGCTCGAAGGGCCAGATGCCCTACTTCTGCTCCTGGTTCTTATGTTCTTATCACATTCCTGACTTGTGCCTTGTAGAGACGCCTTAGTCAATAGGTAAGCTATGTGCTGCATATTTCCTAGCCTTTGACCTAGTCTTATAGCCATGGTACTAATGTGGCTAGTCCCATTTCTTTTGTGTCATTGCCTGACACTTTTGTGGTCTGAATGTTCCTTGTCACCTGTCAGCCAAAGCCTGGCTATTGTCCTTGGACTGCTTCAGGATTTGAGGAGTTGCAAATGGTACTGAACATTGTGCAATCATCGGCAAACAACCCCATTTCTGACTTTATGATGGAGGGAAGGTCATTGATGAAGCTATTGAAGATGGTTGGGCCTAGAACACTACGCTGAGGAACTCCTGCAAAGATGTCCTGTGGTTGGGTTGACTGATCTCCAACAGTTATGATCATTTTCCTTTGCACTAACTGTGACTGCAACCAGCAGAGAGTTTTCATGCTCTTTCCTTGAACTCTTGTTTTGAAAGGGTTCCTTGATGCCACCCTCAGTCAAATGCAGCCTTGAGTCAAGAGCTTTCACTCTCACCTCACCTCTAGAATTCAGCTCTTTTGTCCATGTCTCAATTAAGACTGTAATGAGTTCAGGAGCAGAGTGACTGTGATGAAATCCAAACTGAACTTCTGCGAACAGGTTATTGCTAAGTAAATACTGCCTGATAACACCATTGGTGATCCCTTCTATCACTTTACTGATAATTGACAGTAGACTGATGGGGCAGTAATTGGCCAGATTAGACTTGTTCTGCTTCTTGTGCTCAGGACACACTTGGATAATTTTCTATCTTCCCAGGTAAATGGCAGAGTTGTAGCTGTACTGGAACAGCTTAATTAGGGAGCGTGGCAAGTTCCAGAGCACAAGTCTTCAGTACTATTGCCGAATGTTGTCAGGCCCCATAGCCTTTGCAGTATCCAGTGCCTCAAACAGTTTCTTGATATCATGTACAATCGAATTGGCTGAAGACTGGCATCTGTGATATAGGGGACCACAGGAGGAGGCCGAGATGGATCATCCACTTGGTACTTCTGGCACTTCAGCCTTATCTTTTGCAGTGATGAACTGATCTTCCCCATCATTGAAGATATGGATGCTTGTGGAGCCTCCCCCTCCTCCCGTGAGTTAATTTTCTGCCACCATTCATGACTCTAGAGCTAAGATCTGATCCATTGGTTGTGGAATCACTTGCCTTTGTCTATTACTTACTTACTAATTGGCAAGCAAGTAGTCCTGCATTACAGCTTCACCAGGTCGATATCTCATTTTCAGTTTTGCTTGGTACTGCTCTTAGCATGCCATCCTGCACTCTCCGTTAAAGCAAGGTTGATCTCCCAGCTTAATGCTCATGATAAAATGGGCTATATGCTGGGCAATGAGGTTGCTGTTTGTGGTGGAGTACAATTCTGCTGAGGTTGATGCTCACAGTTCTTCATGGATGCCCGGTCTTGAGTTATTAGATCTGTTTGAAACCTATCCTAGCATGGTGGTAGTGGCACAAGAGTGATGGCAGTATGTGGTAATCAGCAGGAAGTTTCTTTGCCCATGTTTGACCTGATGCCATTAGATTCTATAGGTATGGACTCAGTGTTGAGGACTGCCAGGTTAACACTCTCCTAACTGTATACAATTGTGCCACTGCCTCTGCTAGCCTGTGGGACATACCTAGGGATGGTGATGATGATATATAGGACATTGTCTGTAACGTATGAATCCCATGTGTAATAAGTAGGGTTTTGCTTGTCTTGACTGTGAGACAGCTTGACAGGTTTGGCAATAGCCTCCAGACATTGGCAAAGAGGACTTTGCAGTCTTGACAAAGCTGAGTTTGCCATTATTGTTTCTGGTGCCTAAGTCAATGTTGGGTGGTGCATTTGGTTTCATTTGTTTGTATAGACATTCTAGCAGTTCGATACGGCTGAATGGGTTGCTAGGCCATTTCAGAGGGCAGTTAAGGTTCAATTACATTATTGCGGATCTGGAGTCACTTGTAGGCCAGACCAAATAAAGTTTGCAGATATTGTCCCCGAAGGGACATTAATAGACTAAATGATTTTTAAAAAATCACAATTTCTTTCATCACCATCATTAGTCTTTTAATTTCAAACTAATTTGAATACAAATTCTACCATTTACTATGGTGGAATTTGAACATCGAGTTTTTAGGTTATTAGTCTAGCACTGTGCCATCACCTCCCCCCTAAATAATAAATAACTATCCAATGCCTCTTGAATGACTCAATGAACCTGCCTCCATCACATTTCTAGACAATGCATTCCATTCCCTAACTTCTGACTGTGGGAAAAGTTATTTTGTTGCCTCACACTTGTTTCTTTTGCAAAATAGGCCTTCTGGTTCTTGATCCATTTATGATTGTGAACATTTTCTCCCTATTCACTCTGTCCAGATATCTTATGATTTTGAAAACTTTCACCAAATCTCCTCTTAGCCTTCTCTCCAAAGAAAACAGTCCCAGCTTCTTCAATCCTTGCTCAAAACTGAAATGTCTCTTCCCTGAAGCCATTCTTACAAACTCATTCTCCATTCTCTCCAATACATTCAGATCCATCCCACAGTGTGGAGTTCAGGGATGCAAGCTAATATATAATCAGTATCTTATATAAGTTCATCATCACCAACTTGCTCTTGAACTCTACCTCCCTACTTATGAAACCTCGAACACTGTATGCTTTATTAAAAGCTCTCTCTAGCTATCCTGCCACCTTTAATGCCTTAAGAATATATGCAGTCAGGTGTCTCTGCTCCTGGACACCCTTTACAATCATTTATTTAATACTGTCTCTCCATGTTCTTCATATAAAAGCTCACACTTCTCCATGTTGAATTTCATCATGTCATCCATCACCATGGTCTGGGCAGCATCACCTCATAGGTAAGGACAGGTGGAAAGTATTCATTTAACATCTCAGCCAAGTACAATGCCTGCTTATTTGTAACTGGCAACATTATTTTGCGCCATTGAATTTCTTGAATTCTTTGGAACTGAGCTTGCCCTGAGCTGTATGGAAACTAAAATAATTAACAACGAACAAGCAATAAAACATGACAATATTGTACAGTAAATGTGAATTCATTGTATTTCAATTTTCTTGTGCAGTACCATTGTATTGTAACATAAATTAAAAGAACAAAATCATGTTTT
Source organism: Rhincodon typus (assembly GCF_021869965.1). Classification (NCBI taxonomy): domain Eukaryota; kingdom Metazoa; phylum Chordata; class Chondrichthyes; order Orectolobiformes; family Rhincodontidae; genus Rhincodon; species Rhincodon typus. The sequence goes on from NC_063332.1 coordinate 118,188,214, forward strand.
TAATTAAACAAAGATAAACCTTTGCACAATGCAAATGCTTCAGTTGTTAACTAGAATTATTGAATGATCCTGTAATGATTGGATTCTAGATCTGGTCTAATCAAACATGGCAGTGACCCAGTAAAACTGATACTAGGTTATCAAAGGTCTTTTTCTATATTGTCAAACTTCTACTAAACCAAAATAATAAAACAATTTGAGATGTTTCTCTATGGTTGCTGATTGCAACATTGACAGCAATTATAGTCCAGCTGTAAGCATATATTTTGTGTGTATGGCTGACTGCTCGCTTTACTCCTTCACATATGATAAGCAGAAGTTTAAAACAAGACAACAGACTATTAAATAATCCCTCTGATGACACATTATCCTTTCTATGTGTACAATAATGGTATGTCAACATGAATCTTGGGAATATGTAATGCAGATGCAACATTCATGACTAGTAGAAAGAGCTGCAGAGATATCCTGTGGAGGAGACTATCTGAGCAAATGTAGATTAATGTCTGTTATGTGATCTAAGTAAATAAATATGGGCGGTGTTAAAATTGACCTAGGCTACTGCAAATTTTTTTCAGAGAATAAGACAGTCCTGACATCCACTGATCTGCAGATGAAACATGGTTGCAACACATGGGTCAGGTCTTATGGAGAAGAATTCCAAAGTGTCCTGATTGAAAAGGAAGGCTGCAACGGCAAACCTTAAGCTTTGACTGTAGATCAAAGAGAAAAAGGTCTTCAATGATCCAGCAGGTGGCAGTCGCACACAGGGAACAGGGTAAGTGTCTTGAATCAGGAGCAGAGTTCCCAGTCAGCAAGAGAATGGAAGCACTTCTACCGCTACCAGAGCCATTTTGAGAGGAGAAAGTCCACAACAGATGCATATATGGAAGGACTGGAAATAACACTTTGCCAGGTACCAAGCAGCTTCAGGACTGTATAAAACAGACTCATATGATCAGATCATGGTACTTTGCCCTGGGTTGCAATCAGTGCCGTCTATTCAAGGTTGACCAGATAAGGGATTGATAAGATTTCATCTTCATACACTGAAGTCCTGACATCATTCAATACTTAGTTCAGTGTTCAATTCAATTAATAAATGATTGAACAGGTTAGATTTAATATACAAAGGCAGAGAACAGGGGAGTCCACCGATTCTTTCACTAATGACCTCCATAGATTAGTCAGCAATTGTATACAGAGATCTAAAGAACAAATTAAATGCAACCACATAGTCGTTGGTGTGATGGATGAGCCACTGTCAGATTTCCTACAGTCTAATGCAGAAGAGTTTGCAAGACAATTTGGGGACTGCAATCTAACTCCTGGTATAGTTCAAGGTAAGGCCATAGCTCTGTGAAAGAAGCTAAGTGAGTCAGTGCATTGTGTAGACTTGAGACAAGAAAGTATGCCATGGCAAAAACCCACCTAAAAGCATATCAACCATCATTTTCAAATGCAAATGGAGAGATGTTTACCCGATGGGTAGTGGTGGTGGTGGTGGTGGTGGTGTGGTCTGGTGTGGTGTGTTGGGGGAAAGGGTGGTGATGTTAAAGCCAAGTTGTGGTAAATATGGTGATTTGAAGAAATACACTCATTCTAAGCCCGCAAGTACTGAAAATAAAATGGCAACTGAACTACAATGCAATCAAATCCAAAAAATAAGAGAGTCCAAATCACAGAAGTTAGACATCTGGGGAGAGATCAATGACTCAGATAATAAATTCTGGTCAGCAAATATCAATGTGGAGGCACCTTCTACTGAACTTAAAATCGGCAGGCGCTAGTCTTTTGTATGACAAATTAGAATAGTTAAAATGGATCAAGTTAAAATTTTCTTTGATATACTGCAAGTCCCAGGAGGGTCAAAGGTCAGATCATTGGCAAGATTGAAATATAAAGGCAATAAAAATACTGAGCCACTTTATAGATTGCAGAAACTAAAATCTTCACTTCTCAGCAGATCAGCTTGTACAGGATTAAAGTCTTTGCATTAAAGGAGATACAATTGCGAAAGAAAAGAGCAAAACGCTTGGATTGAAATGAGAAGCCATGGTTCAAGACATTCCACATTGGGCTCTGGAGGGAGTTGGAAGCTACATACGCCTCAGTTCTCTCTGCGCATTAATAGGTGGTGATGATGGTGATACTTAGCTGTAGATGTGAATATGGTCAAAGCCAGCCTCAGTACCAATGCCAGCAGAGAAACACATCACAAGTTTAGGGATTTTTTTTTCTCCTGAAGGAATGGGTATGTAATGTGCTTCCTGGTGGAAACCCACACCACTGTGGGAAAGGAAGCTGTGCAGCTCCTGGAGTGGCAAGGGATGGTCTATATGGGTCACCTTGCCTCAGACTCTGGTGGGATGGGCTATGCTGCTGCCCTGCCTTTAAGCTGGCGATCTTGGGGTCATTTGCTGCAATCGCACCATCTGCGTGAGGGGTCTGGCTGCTTCACATTGTGATTGTGGACCCTGTCTGTACTGGGCCAGCACCATTGAGCTTCTTTTCAGGAATGTCCACTTTTCTCAGCTCCATTAATGGGGGTGACTGCATCTTCCTCGGTGGGGATTTTAATTACACCCCTGAGTTGGGAACTCCATTGCACCTGGCTTCACTCAGCACCACTCAGGGACTGACTGACTAGATCCTTTGATTTTGTAATGGTTTGGTGACGCCATCATCCTCAACTCCATCAGTTTCACCTTTCTGAGGCCTGAACTCCAAGTGCCTAGAGTCAGCCACCGTTACGTTTATAAAGAATACATTTCCTGCATTCCAGTGGCTTCTGTACAACTTAGACAACAGAATCATAGATCATAGATTCATACGGCGTGGAAACAGGCCCTTCAGCACAACTCATTCATGCTGACCAGTTTTCCTAAAGTGAACAAGTCCCATTAGCCTGTGTTTGGCTCATATCCCTCTAAACCTTTCCTACTCATGCACCTGTCCGAATGTCTTTTAAATGTTGTAATTATACTTGCCTCTATCACTTCCTATGTCAGTTTATTACATACATGCAGCACGCTCTGTGTGAAAAAGTTGCCCCTCAGGTCCCTTTTAAATTTTTCCCCCTCTTACCTTAAACTTGTGCCCTCTAGTTTTGGACTCTCCTACCCTGGGGAAACAACCTTGGCTATTCACCTTATCTATGCCCCTTATGTTTTTATAAACCTTTATTATAAGGTCACCCTTCAGCATCCTAAGCTCCAGGGACAAAAGTCCCAGCCTATCCAGTCCCCTTATAACTCAAACCCTCCAGTCTCAGTAGCATCCTTGTAAATCTTCTTTGCACCTCTAACAGTTTAATAGCATCCTTCTGATACCATATCCAGCGTGCAATGGTATTTGTTCAGTTCTGCGCTTGAGTGCGGTCCATGTACTGGCACTGTAACAACATGATGGAGGACAAACTGTTCCAGGACATGTTACAATGCTTCTGGGTCACCTGGAGAAGGAAGAAGGTAGTTGGCGTAAAGTTACGTGTCAGTCAGCCACTGAGGGTCTGGCTTTGTGGGAGACCAATGAAGAAAAGAAGGATCTGCTGAGGGACCTACCAGTCTTCAGGCCTGGAGGTGAGTACATGAGGTCTTGTTATTGTAGGTCCATTTCCTGAAAAATCTGAACCAGGTCTGCTACTTCTTCCACCTGCTGAAAAAGGTGCATGGTGTCTGTCAACAGCTCCTTAAATAACTTAAGACCATAAGACATAAGAGCAGAAGTAGGCCATTCAGCCCATTGAAGTGTTCTGCCAGCCAATGGGATTGCTCTGCCTGAGGGTGGATCCCTTGCCTCTGATCCAGACAGCGCCTCGAACCCAAACCCAAGCCGATTCCAATTTTTTGTTCTCACTGGATCCACCCAGTGACGACGCTTGCAGCATTCTGGGAAACGGAAAATGCCTTCCGTATACTCTGATATGCTGAGATGTGGCAGCATTCCTTACATAGCTGGTGGGAAATCACCTTTGATTGAATTTCAGTCCTCTAGTCACAGAATTCTGAAAATAATTAACTCTTCCGCAAGACCACTTAATAACGACACAATTTAACTTATTTCTTTTCCATAAACTAATTGTCCTGATACCCTGGGATAACAAAGTGTAGAGCTGGATGAACACCGCAGGCCAAGCAGCATCAGAAGAGCAGGAAAGCTGACGATTTTCTGAAGAAGGTCTAGGCCCAAAACGTCAGCCTTCCTGCTCCTCTGATGCTGCTTGGCCTGCTGTGTTCATCCAGCTCTACACCTTGTTATCTCAGATTCTCCAGCATCTGCAGTTCCTACTATCTCTGTCCTGATACCATGTTGCCCTTTGCCGGATAAATTTGCAACAAAAATTATGTCCTTTCACCACAAGATGGTGCTGTTCAACACCAAAACACAAGCTGCCTTGAGAATCGGATGAAAGTGGTTATTCATGACTTCATATCTAACTGGATTCAGTTTTATTTATTATTTATTGAAGTAAATCTCTGGCTTAATTCATTCATACAAGCCCACAGTTGCTGTTGAAAGGCATTCTAGCAAATAGTGAGCAGTAACATTCAGCAGCAATTTGACGAAATGGGCCAGACACAAGTTTAAATGTTAAAAATAAAACCAAAATGAATGAAGAACATATACACACACAAATTGAGCAGGAGTAAGCTTCTGGAGATGGTCCACTATTTGATAAGATCATGGCTAATCTAATTGTTGCCTCACCTCTACCCCCTCTACCATTGACTCTCCACTCAAGACTCAATCCATCTCAGCTTCGAATATATTCAATACCCCGAGGCTTCTCTGGTCTCTGGAAAAAAGAATTAAACGCACCAATAGCCCTCAGAAAAAACATTTCTCCACATCTCTGTCTTAAAAGAGTCATCCCTTTGTTTCTAAATCGTGTCCCCACTTCTAGTCCCTTCGACAAGTGGAAACATTCACTCAGCATCCACCTACCAAGTTCCCTCAGGTCCATACATATATTAGTCTTATTGTTTTATTCTCTTAAACTCTGATGGTTACAGGCTCAACCTGTCTAACATTTTCTCATAGAATAATCTAGGACTTCATCCCAGGTATCAATCAAGTGAACCTCCTCTGAATGGCTTTCAATCTAATATTCCTTTCTCAGTAAGAGGACTATTACACTGCAGATGTGGTCTCACCGATACCCATATAATTTTAGCAAAACATCCCTACTTATATTCTTCCATTCCCCCTGTAATCAGCATATAAAAGCATGCAATAAATTTTCCAAACCTATTTAATTATAGTGGAAGGCGTCTGTTGGACAATGCTGTGGCCACTCCAGTTGGATAAGTAGAATATATGTACTAGAAAATGGTGGAGAACAGAAAGTAAAGCATTAAGTCACATATGGCCAGGCAAATTACAAGTGTTTTATTTCTGAGACAGACTGTTTCACATATTCTATTTATGTCATATATTTTTACTGGCTTTGATTTTATGAAGTGTACTTTCTCATTTATTGAAATAATAGAGGGAAGAGTGGAGTTAATGCTCATAAAAAGGCATCCGCATCAGTGAATGAGGAAGCACAGTTATGATACACCAAGAGGAAGATACTTAGGTGTGAAATTTGCTGGAGTTGAGATAGTTGGAGGGTGATCTGACTGAGATATTTAAATCATTAAGAGAATTATCAAGGGAATTAGAAATGATTTAGATGGAGAAGGCTGAAGAAGAGGTTAGAGTTATGTCAGCTACAAGCAAATACAGGAAAATAATCTATACACAAGTGTTTGCAACGATCTGAATAGAAAGTCATAGGTAAAGAATCAGTTGAGTTTATTTAAAATGAGCAAAAATCAATACTTGTGAAGTAAGGACATTAAAGAATATCAGTCCTCAGAGTGTTGCATGAAGGAGCCTTGGCAGTATTGAAGTCAATGTAAAACATGGGGGAAAGCTGTCCTCTGGTTGGTGTCATAGCTAGCACAAGGGTAGATGGTTGTGGCAATTGAAGAACAATCATCTCATTTCCAGGACATAGCTGCAGTCTGGATATCTTCAAATCAACCTGCTTCAGAAATGTTATGACTCACCCCTGGAGGAGGTTGGGTCTTGAACACAGGTCTCCTGGCCCAGGGAGAGGGGACACTGCCATTGCACCACAACAGCCCTTGCTGCAGTTTGCTGTCCTAGATCTAGCCCTCTTCAGCTACTTCATCAATAAAAACAAACCTCACTACTAAAAACTCGTTCCTGAAGGTTAATAAAAAAAAGCCACCTCAAATCCATGTGCTCTGAACTTTGCTAATAATCTTATCAAAACTTATCAAATACCTTTTATGTAGACAACATTATCCTGTGTACTATACCAATGATCTCCTCAGTGACATCCAGTAGATTTCATACAAGACCTGAATAGATAGAACTTTGGAAAATGATGATTAATGGATCTGAAATCTCCTCACTTATCCCTCTTAATACCTTGGATGCAGGCCATCAGATCTTGAAGATTTTAACTGTTCTTAATTTCTTTATTATACTGTTTTCTTTAAACCATATTAAATCCAGTGATTAAATGGCTTCCACTATTTCCTTGTACTGCTATTATTTTGTCTTTGTCTGCCATCAGTGTTTTATTATGTCCACATTTGTAAGTCCCTTCTCCATGAACCCTATTGGCCTTTGATTTACCAAATACTTAGTCTATCTAAGGTGTTCAATAGGGTTTAGTGGTTAGCACTGCTGCCTCACAGCACCAGGGACCCGGATTCGATTTCCACCCTCGGGCGACTGTCTGTGTGGAGTTTGCACATTCTCCCCGTGTCTGCATGGGTTTCCTCCCACAGTCCAAAGATGTGCAGGTTAGGTAGATTGGCCATGCTAAATTGCCCATAGTGTCTAGGGAGGGAAATGCACAGATAGGATAGGGGGTGGGTCTGGATGGCTTGCTTTTTGGAAGGTTGGTGTGGACTTGATGGCTGAATGGCCTGCTTCCACACTGTAGGGATTCTATGAGAATGCTGTACTCCGTAAGGTGGAAGTAGGCAATTCATCCCAACAAAGCTCTCCTTTTAACCATTTTCCCTTGTTGCCACCTTTTGCCTCATAGCACGGACTAGGATTTCAGTTTTGAAGGAACTCCTTGTGTTTGTTTATCTGAACTATGAAGACCTGACATCTGCTCTGGCACTATGTAGTCATTGTAAAATTATGGAAAAAAAAAATGCAATCTTTCCAGAGTTTCTTCACTAGGTATTCCGTCACACTATCATCATCTGGGTGTGTTCTTTTATATTCACTGAGCACAATTGGTATATTGTACACTTCCTTTAGCTGGTTTCTGATGCTTTTCAAGGTGACTGTGTTAGTTGTTGTGACTTCATTCGACACTGTGCTGTTTGGAAACGTCAGTGTAACATCGTTCCAATTGTGGATGTGTCACCGTTTTGTCCACGGTGCAGTTGAGGGGTTTCTACACCTACCTGCTGGTCAAGCACCATCTTCATTTCCCCTTGTTTGTAAAGAGGTGTGTTCTGCAGCTCAGAGAGTATGGTTGGATGGTAGCCTGGCAAAATCACTATCACTTATCTTCTGACCATTATCTCTGTTGGCGATTGTAACCCCATAGCCAGAGGTGTAACTCTGAGGTATAACATGGCAACACTAAAATCTTGCTTCATTGTCCTGAATTTGAAGATGAATGATTTAACGAAGTGGACCATTTATTGGTAAGACTGTTTGATCTGGGTCAATGTGGGGTGGAGATTTCACATGGTTCACAGCCCATTTCCCATTCAGATTCCTGAATGCGCTACTCATGTACTGTGGCACATGGTCACAAATAACTTCTTCAGGTGCACCAAGCAGACTGAATATGGCACTCAACGTGTCTGCTACCACTGCACATGAAGTGTTCCTTGCCTGTCTGATAATTGGAAAATTTGGGGAAATGATCGGTGATTACAATGAAATTGTTCCCATTTCACAGCAAATCGATCAGATTGGTGGACTCTTGTGCAGGTATAGTGATTTCCAACACTGCTGTGTCTGGTGGTTTTGGTATGCCTTGCACAGTTACTAACTTTTCAATGCCATCATTAATCCCTGTCCGTTTACCACATTATATGCCTCATCCACTCTATGCCCATATATCCTAGCTTTAGTTATGACGTTATATCCTGGCAGAGAGATATAGGCAGATGTAATTGATTTTCTTTGACAATATCCCTGCTCAAGGAACCAAACTCATTTCTGTAAGTGGAGAATTATCTGAGAGTGTCTGGAACCACTTTTATCATATCAGGCCACCCTTCAATGATAACTTTCCACAGTGCCTTCATATTTTTGTCATATGTTTGATAGGAGAACACTAGATACGATGCATGATGCGGAATGTGGTACATTGGCTGTCGTGCCAGACAACCTCCTGGCACTGTCAAGGTACATGAAGGGGAATGGCTCCTAAAGCACAGATGGGTTCCTTAGCCCATCCTTTCTGGCTTGTAAGTACCAGTGATATCCACAATAGCAGCTGCAGTTCCACATATAATGCTACAACCAGTGCCTCAGCCTCCAATGTGGCACAGAAAGAAGCCATGCAGTGCTACAGTGGAAGGTCAGGCGAAGATCCTGAGTTCTCCCTTTATTCATTTACAGGATGAGAGTGTCGCTGGCCAGGCAGCATTTACTGCCCATCCCTAATTGCCCAGAGGGCAGTTAAGAGTCAACCACATTGCTGTGGGTCTGGAGTCACATGTAGGCCAGACCAGGTAAGGATGGCAGTTTCCTTCCCTATAGGACGTTAGTGAACCAGATGGGTTTTTCCGACGATCAACAATGGATTCACAGTCATCATTAAATTATTAATTCCAGATATTTATTGAATTCAAATTCCACCATCTACTGTGCTGGGATTCGAAACTGGGTCTCCAGAACATTATCTGGGTCTCTGGATTAACAGTCCAGCGATAATACTACGAGGCCATCGCCTCCCCATTCGTGGTTCTGTGGTTGTTGCGTGGAAACACAGAGAGCTTCCAGTGTGACTTCAGCTCTCAGTGTGGGAGTGGGCATGGGGTTTCTTACTACAGCCCAACAGTCTGTGCTCTGACAGCACGTTTGAGATCATTGAAGTGCCACCTTGAGGGATTGACAGTGACTCTATGGATCGCAAACCTGCCGTTCATTTTGTACATGACCATATTCACCGTCCCACCATTTCCATTCTGTCGACGCCCTTAGTGTTTTCTCTAACTCTGTCAGCCCAGAGCACTGCCACTCATGCCAAGATGCTATACTCTGAAGTGGGGTCCTCAAAACTCACAGCTGCTCGAGGCCATTTTGTAAGCACATTTGAAATATCCCCAGTGTCCTGACCAACAAATGTTCCTCAATCAACATCACAAGAACAGATAATCTGGTCACTACTGCAATGCTAGTTATGTCAGCACATTATATGAAAATTACCTCATTTATCCTCTGTATTAAAACAGTGACTGCATTTCAAAAGTACTCAGCTGGGGAGGCAGTATTGTAGTGGTAATGTGAGTAGACTAGCAATCCAGAACCACAGATCGATGCTCTGGCAACATGAGTTTGAATTTAAATTTAAAATTTGAATTGAATGAAACATCTAGAACTAGAAGCCAGCCTAACAACGGCCTCGCAACCATTACCATAATTGGTTCACTATGTCCTTTAGAGAAGGAAATCTGCTGTCCCTACCTGGTCTGGCCTACGTGTGACTCCAAAGCTACAGCAATGTGGTTGACTCTTAACTATCTGCTGGGGCAATGAGGGATGGGCAATAAAATGCTGGCCTATCTAGTGATTCCCACATCCTATGAAAGAATAATAAATAAAATAAACTGACTGTGGAACACTTTGAAAAGCTCAAGGATATTAACTGTATATCTTTTTTCTTCATTTAGCACCAGTGAAATTCAGATGAGAGGGAACCGACAGCAAATTTACAAGCTGCCCAATTTGTTTTCCCATTTGAGCTTCGATTTTCTAACCTCCGCTTTTCAGCCAACAATAAAAGCAAAAGTTCCTCTCCACAACTGCTGCATCCCCATTAAACTGTTTTTAGCTTACAGAACACAACCTCAAGCTACAGCAGAGTAAACTGATTCCACACAGACCTTGAAAAGCAAAACATTAATGTACTAATGTTCTGGTAGTTAATCCTGGTACTCTGTTAAAATCCACAAGACCTTGAGAGCTTATTGATCTAGGAGTCAGACTGGTACGCTAAAATCTTGTTGACGCAATGCTATGCAGGGAGAGTTAATTGGTACAATTTATCATTCCTTGTGAATTAGAGAGAAAATAAAAACATTCGCTCAGCTTTGTGTCCTCATATGTATGATACTAATTTAACATTTATCAAAAATCGTAAACCTCAGTGTGAAAGATAACTTGTATGGTTAATTTTTTGCAAAGATATCAGAGAAAATTATATAAAAATATATAGGAGTATATGGTTGCACCTCATTAACACTTAATATTCCACTAGCTGACAAAGATTATTTCATAACGTACAGCACTTCGGGAACTTGTGCACCATGAACAAATGATATCCAGGATTCAACATAGCTTTTTTTTTCAAAATAGCTTTATTTTGGATCATTTATTTGCACATTCAAACAGTTTCCTCATTTGCCGAATGAAACACTTTTCAGGTGGATGATAGATTCTGTCTACCCCTTCCCCAACCCACCTCTGACATACATATTGTTTTATATAACTGCTGCTTTTCAATAAATAATCTTTGTGTGATGTTCCTGATAAGTATTTGGGCACTTACCTTTTCTGAAATTGTTTCCAACAAATGACCACATTAATATTAATTGACTTAGTTTTTACAAATCTGTTACATTTTGTCCCCTCCTTCAATCCTTCTTGCTAATTCTTAGTGTATGTCTTGTTCAGGTCCTAGCTCTCAAGACTGATACTAGACAAAAAGTCTGATTTGACAGATCATGCTTTGATTTGCTTTGGTTTTAGTGAAGCAGTTTCGAGCTGAAACATAAGCATGCAATGCTGCAGATTTTGCTTCAACAATACAACAGAAATTTATTCATAAAAGAAAAAAAGTGAAATAGAATAAACCAAACTATCTACTTAGAACATGAATTCAAAGGTTTTTAATCAAACAGTAAAAATATAATCCTATTATTCCCAAACACTACCTAATAAACTGAAAAGAAAAACAACGGACTTTGTATAGAACGCAAACACATCCTTGGTAGAGTATCCAAAAACATTTCTTGATAGGATCCATTTATAAAGCATTTGTACAATACTTACACTAGAGGCGCTGTCCCTAACTCTTTGGTAAGTTTAAATCACTTATGACTTAGCTTATAGATGAGAATGACAGGTCGCTTCTTCCTGAAGCTATTATATACTTGAATTGAAACATATTTGGCTTTAAGTAACTTCTTCAGTTTTTATCCCAAAATTTCGGGCTTGGGACCAACACTAACTCTTTACACCAAAGTAATCTAGTTTCACTATATCCGTCCTTTCTCAGGAGAACTGATTAATACAGGGAGATAACAAGAACTGCAGATGCTGGAGTCAGAGATAACACAGTGTGGAGCTGGATGAACACAGCAGGCCAGGCAGCATCAGAGGAGCAGGAAAGTTGACGTTTTGGGTCCAAAACCTTCTTCAGAAATGGGGCAGGGGGAAGGGAGCTGGGGAGTAAATAGAGAGAGGAGGGGTGGGGCTGGGGAAAGATAGGTAAGATGGTGATAGGTGACTGCAGGTAGGGAGTGGTGGGGATTGGTCGGTGAGAAAGGTAGGGCTGATAGGTGAGGAAGAAAATGGACAGGCTGTGTCAGGTCAAGGAGGTGGGGATGAGAGGGAGGGTTGGTCATGGGATGATGTCGGGGGTGGGGAGATTTTGAAGCTGGTAAAGTCCACATTGAGACCATTGGGTTGTAGGCTCCCGAGGCGGAATATGAGGTGCTGCTCCTCCAGTTTGCGTGTGGTGTCCTTGTGACACTGGAGGAGGCCCAGGATGGACATGTCACCCAGGGAGTGGGAGGGGGAGTTAAATTGGTTGGTGACTGGAAGGTGTTGTTTGTTGCATACAGCGTGCAGATGCTGTATGAAACAGTCCCTGAGTCTATGCTTGGCCTCACTGGTGTAGAGGAGGCCACATCAGGAGCAACAGATACAGTAGACCAAGTTGGAGGATATACAGGTAAACTGCTGTTGGTTATAAAATGTTTGCTTTGGGCCTTGGATGGAGGTGAGGGGTGAGGTGTAGGGGCAGGTGTAGCACTTCATTCGGTTGCAGGGAAAGGTGCAGGGGGTAGTGGGGTTAGTGGGGAGTGTAGTGCGGATGAGGGAGTTGAGGAGAGAGCGGTCCCTACGAAAGGTAGATGGAGTGGGGAGGGAAATATCTCTTTGGTTGTGGGGTAGGATTGTAGGTGGCAGAAGTGGCAGAGAATGACACATTGGATGCGGAGGTTGGTGGGGTGGTATATGAGGACAAGGGGGATTCTGTCTTTATTTTTGTTGGTGGGAGGGGTTTTGAGGGCAGATGAGTGGGAAATGCAAGACATGCGGTTGAGGGCATTTTTGATCACCGGAGGGGGGATGTTGCGGTCCTTGAGATAGGAGGACATCTGGGATGTTTGGGAGTGCAATGCTCCATCTTGGGAGCAGATGTGGCAGACGTGGAGGAATTAGGAATAACACATCACATTCTTGCAGGAGACCCATTGTATCTGCCTGCTCCTGCCCCACTGAACTCATCTTCACTTACCTTGACTCTGTCTTTTTCCCCCGGTCCAGGAACTCCCTACCTATAACCGGGACACCACCCACCATCCACCTCCTCCAAGACTTCCAATTCCCTGGCCCCCGACTCCTAATCTTCATGATAGACATCCATGCATATCCATAGATATTCCCCATGCAGATGGCCTAAAAGCCCTCCACTTCTTCCTCTCCCACAGGCCCAACCAGTCCCCCTTCACTGACACCCTCATCCACTTAACCAAACTCGTCCTCACCCTTAACAACTTCTCCTTTAACTCCTCCCACTTCCTACAGACTAAGGTGGTGGCCACGGGAACCTGCATGGGCCCAAGCTATGCCTGCCTCTTCGTAGGATACATGGAAAAGTCCCTTCTCCGCTGCTACACTGGCACTAACCCCCACCTCTACCTCCACTACATTGATGACTGTATCGGTGCTGCCTCGTGCTCCCACCAGGAGCTTGAACAGTTCATCAACTTTACTAACACCTTTCACCCCAACCTCAAGTTCACCTGGAACATCTCCAATACCTCACTCTCCTTCCTGGACCTCTCTGTCTCCATCTCTGGTAACTGCCTCAACAACAACATCTATTTCAAGCCCACCGACTCCCATAGCTACCTGGACTACACCTCCTCTCACCCATCCTCCTGCTTGAATGCGATCCCCTACTCCCAACTCCTCCGCCTCCGCCGCATCTCCTCCCAAGATGCATCATTCCACTCCCAGATATCCCAGATGTCCTCCTATTTCAAGGACCGCAACTTCCCCCTTCTGGTGATCGACAATGTCCTCAAACACATCTCTGGCGTTTCCTGCACTTCTGCCCTCAAACCCCCTCCCGCCAATCAAAATAAAGACAGAATTCCTCTGGTCCTCACGTACCATCCCACCAACTTTTGCATCCAGCATATCATTCTCTGCCACTTCCACCAGCTACAATCCGGCCTCATCCCACGTCCAACCCACCCTCTCATCCCTGCCTCCTTGACCTGATGTTACCTGTCCATTTTCTTCCCACCTATCTGCCCTACTCTTCCCACTGACAAATCCCCACTACCCCCAACATGCATCGACCTATCACCACCCCACCTGCCTTTCCCCAGCCCCACCCGTCTCCTTGACCCAACACAACCTGTCCATCTTCTCTCCCACCTATCTGTCCCACCCATCCCACTGACCAATCCCCCCACTGCCTACCTGCATTCACCTATCACCATCCCACCTACCTTCCCTAGCCCCACCCTTCCTCTCTCTATTTACTTCCCAGCTCCCTTCCCCCTCCCCATTTCTAAAGAAGGGTCCCGACCCGAAATGTCAACTTTCCTGCTCCTCTGATGCTGCATGGCCTACTATGTTCCTCCAGTTCCACATTGTGTTTTCACAGATTAATACAACCTTCTTCCTTAAAGAACTTCAAAGGACTGATCTCAACTTAAGGTAAAGATAAAAAAAGAAACTCTCTCTTCAAGCTATGGATGTCTCCTTAAGATTAAAAAGAAGCTCACAGAAATCTTTAACAAACCTTAAAGCCCCATTATTTACTTTGCTGGGCTGCAAAACAATCTAAGGTAAAGAAAAATTTATTAGTGGTGCACAACAGTAAAATCAGGCAGAAAATCCATGTGTCACTAACTCAAAAACCAAATACCCAAGCTTGCAATGATATTTAAATTATACCTAAACTTTCACTGTCTACATCACACCTCCCCAAAGAAGAATGAAATTACATCTTAAAGACGGATTTTTATTAATCGTTAGAAATGATTCAATGGCATAGTAACAGCAATAAATATATAATGAATTACACAGCAATTAGTTTTACCCATCACATAGTCTCTGGAGCGTGCACTCTTGATAAAGCATCCACAGTGATATTTTCTTTAGCAGGTACGTGAATTATTTTCAAAGTACTGTTGGAGAATTAAGCTCCATTGAGTAATAAGAGTTGGGACTTCATGTTGCGGCTGTGCAGGACTTTGGTTAGTCCACTTGTGGAAAAATGCATGCAATTCTGATCTCCCTGCTATAGGAAGGATATTGTAAAACTTGATAAGGTTCAGACAAAGTTTACAAGGATGTTGTCAGGGTTGAAGGGTTTGAGGTATAGGGAGAGGCTGAATAGACGGGGGCTATTTTCCTTGGAGCATCGGAGGCTGAGGGGTGACCTTATAGAGGTTTATAAAATCATGAGGGCCATGGATAGGGTGAATAGCCAAGGTCTTTTCCCTGGGGGTGGGTGAGTTCAAAACTAGAGGGCATAGGTTTAGGATGAGAGGGAAAAGATTTTGAAGGGAGCTAAGGAGCAACCTTTCACACAGAGGGTGGTGCGTGTATGGAGCTGCCAGAGGAAGTGGTCGAGGCTGGCACAATTACAACATTTAAAACACATCTGGATGGGTATGTGAATATGAAGTGGTTAGAGGGATATGGGCCAAATGCTGGTAAATGGGACTATATTTATTTAGGATAGCTGGTCGGCATGGATGATTTGGACCAAAGGGTCTGTTTCCATGCTGTATAACTCTATGACTCTAAACCCACTTACTCCTCACTTCTCACTTGTGCCCTCTGGTCTTAGACACATCTGCCATGGGGAAAACATTCTGATCATCTACCTTAACTATGCTTTTCGTAATGTTGTATATCTCAGTCAGATACCCCATCAGCCTCCTCTGCTCCAAAGAAAACTAACCCAGCCAATCCAGTCTCTCCTCTTAACTGAGACTTTCCATCCAAGGCAACATCTTGGTGAATCTCCGCTGCGGCGTCTCTGGGATCCTTCTGACACTGGGGTGACCAGAACTGCACGCAGTACTCCATCTATGGCCTAATCAACGTTTTATAAAGTTGAAACAAGACTTTGTTGCTCCTATAATCTATAATGTGGCTAATGAAGGCATCCTGTATGCGTTCTTCACCACTCTGTCTACTTGTGCTCACACTTTCAAGGACCTATGGACTTGTACACCAAGGCCCCTTTGATCCTTAGCACTCCCTAGGGACATTCCCATTCAATACGTGTATTCTTCCCTGATGAGACCTCCCAAAATACATCACCTCTTATTTATCAAGATTAAATTCCATCTGCCATGGCTCTGGCCAATTAACCAGCTGATCAATATCAGACAGTAGCTTGAAACCATCCTCCTCTTGATCAGTAACATTACCAATTTTTGGGTCATTTGCAAACTTACCAATTATACCTTCTATGTTTGCGTCCAAATTGATAATGTACATAACAAACAGAAAGAGTTCTAGTACTGATCCCTATGGTACACCGCTGGTCACAGGCTTACAGTCACCAAAACAACCCTCCACCACGACCCTTTACCTCTGATCTGCAAGCCAATTTTTATCAAGTTTGCTGATTTGCTTTGGATCCTGTGGGCTATTAACTTTTGGACAAGCCTTCATGTAGAACCTTTGGTTTCCAGTAGGCCCCTTTGTCGTCCACTCTTTCCCTGGTAATCCTCTTGCTTCTAATAGACTGAACAAAAGTCTAAGGGTTTTTCTTAATCCTATCTGTCAAACATATTTTGTGGCCTCTCTTCAACCTCCTAATGAATTTTTTAAGCACTCCCCATGCTCTCCTTATGAAAGGCCTCCCTTGTTTTTAATACTCTGTACCTAACATATGCTTCCTTCTATTCCTTTATCAAACTCTCAATATCCCTTGACAACCAGAATTCCCTGCTCTTGCTGCCCTTACTCTTTACTCTTGGAGGAGCAAACAGGCCATGAATTCTCACTACACTACTTTTAAAAGACTCCCACTTGCAAATGTAGACTTACCTTCAAGTCGCTGCTCCCAGTCTGTGTTTGGCAGGTCCTGTCTAATAATATTGAAATTAGCCTTGTCCAATTTAGACACTTCTGCACTATCTTTATCCCTTTCCACAATGACTTTGAAACTTACAGAGTCCTGGTCACTATTCCCAAAATGTTTGCCTTTCAGGAGTCAGGAGGTGAGTAACTCGCTGCAGTATTCCTAGCCTCTGACCTTCTCTTGTTGCCACTGTGTTTATGTGGTGAATCTAGTTCAGTTTCTGATCAATGGCAACTCCCAGGACGCTGATAGTGGGGGATTCAGTGATGGTAACATCTTTGAATGTTAAGAGTCAATTGTTGGATTCCCTCTTGTTAGAGATGGTCATTACTTGACATTTGTGTGACACGACTGTTACTTTCCACCTGTCATTCAGAAAGAAATGACAATTATACATTGTCTCAAGGCAGAGGTTGAACAAATATTGAAGACATATTTATATTTAATGTGGTAGTAAATTCCCTCAAAAGATACTCGATAAAGCATAATCTGATGATCGAATGTTATCAGAAACAATAAGGCTAATGACCTGTTCAGTACCATTACTGGCCAGCAATCAGCCACACTAGATTATTTACCTCAAGCTTTCATCTACTGATTTATTGAAATTTTCTATCGATGCTTTATCATTGACAATATCATTGTCCAATATCATGAACCAAGTGCCCTAAAAATGTTCATGTTTGCTGGCAATTATATTGGAACTGTGTTTTTTAGAACCCATCATCACTGACCAAGCAGTTCCTCAGAAACGTACTGGTACAGACACTTGCACATCTATGTTTTGAAAAACATGAAGATCACAATTTGGCCTTAAAATCTTTAAGCTAAAATGAATCCAACAAATCAATTAGTATCTTTATGACACGAACAACTAGACAGCTGTTCCATACACAAAGATGATAATCTCACCATGTTGATGTTACCAGTACCATTAATTGTATTGCTTTGTAATCATGTGAATGATCTGCTAAACCTTTCCCATAAACATAATGTACCAAGAAGAGCATTGAACTGACCTTGTCCCTATGTCCTTACTTGAAAAAGGCTTTCCATTGATTCGTTATATATTTAATTAAATTTGAATGTCCTTTCCAGTGTTCAAAACATATACATCTTTCCTTTTCATCTACACAAATGAATTACAGTTATTTATTTTCTATGCAAACCATAAAACACAATTATGTAAATGTAGTGAACCATGAAACAATTCTCAACTTGCAATATACTTGTAATCAACTGTAATACAGTCAAAATATCTGTTTTTTGCATTTAAATCCAACAGAATTTCAATGGTTAACAAGGTGACCGCCATTCTTCAATATGGTACCATTTTCAACTCTGTATTTAAGCAACTACTTTTATTTCTCTGCTGTATCCAAAAATTGTACCTGGGTACTTGTACCGAGGATATCACTGTAAGAAGACAGACATTGTAAAGATTTTTCACTGTATTCCTAAAATGGAGTAGAGAAGACAATAAAAAGATATTGTATTGTGTTATATTGTGTTGTGGAAAATAGTGATTGCTGTGACTCTGCTATTTACTTCTTTATCTTTGTGGCGCACCTTGTGGTATTCAACTGGATTATTTTCTGAAATGGTTAATATAGTTTTGACAGGAAAATGGCATCTAATAAAACATCAAACACTGCCCTAGATTTCCATCTGCAAGTCAGGTGTACAAAGTCAAGAGAATTCCCAGTGTTATGAACTCAAATCTTAAAAATGCCTGCTTGGACTTTGGATTTTAGGTAAGAGATTGCGGCAAGCTACTTCAGAAATTGAGCCAGACACCCCCAGACTGAAAATGGAGGTCACTGAGTATAGAGGCAGGCTGGGTGGAAGGTGAGATTCTGCATGCTGGTACTGTATAGAAGTTTTAAAAAGACACAAACAAGCATAAAACAGATCTCCAAACCTCATTCCCCACACATTTCCCATGCACCTTCCATGCCAACTTATGCCACATCATATTCACCCACCATCATAACCATGTATACCATCCATGTTAATCTATGCCCCTGTATCCATTACCTATTTTCCACTCGTGTACTCTATGCATGTACATAGCTTCAATGGCCCCAGTAATGTCTATGCCAATATGTGCTCTTTTTACCACTACTTATGGCACTACATAGCTCCTACGCTAACAAATTCCCTTCTGCATCCACCAACTAAGCCCTTTATAGCACAGTGTCAACTTAGTGCCAATTCACGCTCCAACCCATCACCATTTTCCCTTTCACCTACTGTGCCAGTTCACCTAGCATTCATCACAAGCAGACCTCAAGACTCATACAGAGACAAAGTTTTATTAAGCAAAGCTTGAAGTATGCATTGTAAAGTTCAATATGTGGAGAAAATGCATTTCTAAAGAAACCACTACGTTTACATTCTTTCATACACATAATGCCTTATATCAACAAGTGTTTCACTCAAGTGCATAATTACTTACAATAACAAGAAGTAGAATTAATTTATAGTCCCATTCATAGAGTCCATAGCTTTGAATAAAGCTGCGAATGGCAGATGTCCCACACTGATAATAGATGGTTATAAAATCAATCACCCAGCAGTGATCCACTGATGGAAACCTTCAGGCTTGTGTGAATGGATAAAGTGAAATAGCTAGCAATGATGTTTTCAAACATTTAAAAGGCAGAACATTTAAATGCCTCGAAAACCTCCTTAGATGGTTGCTTTTGACAAGTGTTTGCAATACTTTTGATAGTTTCCTTTCGAATGTTCTCTTCACAAATTGTTTTGACACTTTTGGCATGTCCTCTTGATAGGCCACTTGGACAGGTTGTCTTTTCAGTAGCTTTTGGTATTTTGAATGATGATTTTGACAGTTCTAATAAGCTTGACAATAATGGGTTTGTTCACTCTTCATGCACATTCATGCCTACATTTAACCACAATAAAGCTCAACTTACCTTGTCTCAATGTCTTAAGACTCCCCTGAAATTTGGCCCAGGACTATAACCAATGGAGTACCATACTGCACCAAAAGATAACCCTGATCATCTACAGAACTGCACTAAGTTCAGATCTGTTCTCACCAGGGCTACTGTGACACTTTGGGTTTCATGGTCCTGAGCTACAAAAGTCCAACTTGAGTGGAGACACCTGGTGATTTAAGTGGCCAGTTGCCTCTGCCAACATTAAGTGTCTTTTTGGGAGCGGGATTTCCAGTTTTTGGATTCATCTACAATTTTCACCATGACGGACAACCTTGCTGTTTTGGTGAAAATCCAGTCCATTGCAATCACATGAGTCTACGTTGACTAAAATGTCACCAGTTGACTCTAAGAGAGAAACATAATAACAGCTGGTGAGTGGTCTTGCTGTATATTCAATCTTATCGCTGCTTAGTATACACAAACTACAAAATGGCTTTGTGCAATAGAGACCAATTAAATCACTAGTTTCCTAGAACATTTTCCTTATCAGTTCTTTTACATTTCAAAACCCTTTTACTCAGTATTCTTTGCATTCTCATTTCACTTTGATCCAGCATTTTCAGATTGCAAGCACAGATAAAGTCACTGAGAGATGCTAGTATGATTTTGTCATCCTGAATATAACCCAGAAAGAATTATAAAGAGGTTTATTCTTTTTAGCTGCGTGCGGCATATCATTCAATTACAAATCAAATAGTACATAATTACACTTCTTTTCAGCTAATAAATATTGTGGTGCTACAACAGTAAGCAGTGGATATGTCCATTTGCTTTATTTTGAGCTCAAATTTGACATGTTTGCACTGTAAACTTCGCGAACTTTCATTTCGCAAAAGGGAAGTGAATGTTTTAATATATTTGTTCCTGGTACAGGTTAACGTAATAAAAATGCAAACATGTGAACGTAACTCTATTGCAGTGGAAACAAACCTTCTGACTGTAAATTGAATACATCATTAAAACAACTTTCTTCTTCCTTCATCTTTCATTAAACTGTGGGCTTTTATTATGGCAAATGTTTCAAAAACATATTAAAGAACAGTATATTTTTAACATTAATTAGACATTAAAGCCTGGGCTTTCTGATCATTTTAATCCTGACTGTGGAGGTACTTCACTGAATACATGGTTCCTGAGGTTATGAATGCTGATCATGCAGCAATTTTCAAGGTCATTTTTATTATATTTTTGGAAGTGAGCTCCAGGTATTGGAACAAACAATGATTTGGAGCTTGACAATTGGGCAAGCGGGAAATAGGGTGCTGTTGCAGGATTTAAATGCATCCAGCATCTTAAAGGGCCGGTCATCATTCTGTCATTTTTGCTATCCCTTAGTGGAAATGTTATTGCAGGATGCTAGGCAAAGGAGGGGACCCCTTACTGAACTGGAGATCCAAAGTCTCAAGGGAAGCTGATCAGTATCAGTGGTGGAAGGTGGGTGCAATAATGGATGCAAACTCCAGCACCCATTGCATGGCTCGTCAAAAATGTTTAATGGCTTTACAGGGTCAGGTAAAGTGAAAGGAGCTAACAGCATGCTTCAGAAGTGCACTATGAATTGTTTATTGATAATAATACCCACGTGTAACACAGTGCACTTCAAATCCCTTGCCTCCGACAGTGAGGTTTGGCTGATTTATATTTTCTGACTGTGGAGATTTATGTGTTGTCGCACCCGTTGAAACAAAGACAGAACTTGCATTGATCTAGCATCCTCAGGACATTTTGCAGAATATGAAATACTTTATGAAGTGAAATCACAATTGATGGATTATGCAATTAACTTCCACTCAGCAAGGTCCCGCAAACAGCACTGACACCATTCACCAGTTCACCAGTGCTCTGTTTCCTGGGTTCTGCCGGGAATACTTGGTCCCAGATCAAGTTACTTCTTCGGTCCAAATATGGACAAAAGAGCTGATGACTTCCAAGGGTGAGAACGTTTGCCCATGACACCAAATTAGTACTTCTGCAATGTGACATCAAGGATCTCCGGTAAAATTAAAGTAAATGGATATCGGAGAAAAATCCTCTACTGGCTAGAGTTAAAGATTCTAAGGGCAGACAAACAGACAGGCTGCTCGTCATGCTTGTCTGTATTAGGATGTCCAGTCCTGGGAGAGGTCACAGCCACCAGTATTCTTAAGGGTGTTTGGATGTGCATGAGACACAGAGTTTTCTGGCCCAGTTTCCATTTGCTGGAGCAAGGTGCAGTGGTGATGCAAGCTCCATATGTCTGGGGATATTGTCACGGAACCGTGCTGGTTGCTGGACTGGGATCGAAGGGCGCCAGGAGTGGGAGACCATCCTCTCTCAGTTGCTGTGAAGGTCACTTTGTCACTAAACATTTATGCAACCGGCTCTTTCCAGTGATAGGAGACTTCTGCGTGATCTCTCAGTCATGGATCCACAAATGCTTCCAGACAGTGACTGATACCATCTGTGCAAGATCAGACTGGTTCATTGCATTCCCCTGTGACGAGGTCAATGCTGCAGCCTGGACACTAGGATTCAGGAAATGCAGATGGTTTCCCCCAGCTACATGGTGCCATCGGCTGTACACTTATGGTACTGAGACAGCTGTATCACAGCAATGCGAAATTCATCAACAGGAAGGGGGTCCATTCTATTAACGTTCAGGCAATCTATGATCACTCCATTTACCACTTCCTGGAGGTGTGTGTCTGTTACCCTGGCAGTGGCCACAACTCCTACACCCTGGAGCACTCTCATGTACCTGTTTGAGGCTGCAGGGGTCTTACAGAGCTGGTTACTGGGGGACAAGGCCTACCCACTGTGACCAGGACACTTAACACCATTGCACAATCCCTAACTGATATGGAGCGCATTTTAATACCACCCATGGGCCATGGTGGAGCAGATATGGAGCTACTGAAGATGTGGTTTCACTGTTTGGACCTATCTTGCGGTGGGGGGAGGCGGGGACTGTGCTTCCAGTACTGAGTGTGCCACTTCATCCTGTCAGCTGTGTTCCACATAATTGGAGCAGGTAATGAGGCGATGTCCTGAATATTGAGGAACTTGGGAAATGAGAACTGTTTTCCAAGGAGGAGGCAAGCAGGAGGAAGCTGATATTGTCCAAGACAGAGCTTAGCTGTGCAGATACTACAAGCCAGACAGAACCTCCTGCACACTCACATCCAGTAGATTAAAACCTGTGCAGCAGGTTGGCTGTTATATTTTTGGGTCATAGTTCCTAAATCTGGTTGGCATTGTTGAGGTAATGTTCAGCCTCTGTTGGCTCAGTTTTTGTTCCTTTTTGCATTGTGTAAATAGAAACCTATATTTATGTTGGTAATTTTCTGACTGCTCACCTGTGAATGATATTCCTGTACTCGGCAATGACAAGATTGGACTATTGTGAGCACTGGGGAGAGGGTAGCATTGACTTACAGGGTGTTTTAATGTGATGTAGCTAGGGAGGGGTAAAGTGTGTGGCCTGGTGTTAAACAGAAATTAGGGTGAGAGAATTGGCTTGTATGTGTGAGGGAGTGTTGGCCATATTGGCAGTATACCATGGGCAGCATGGCTTTGTGGCTGATGTGCCATGACATTGTCAATGAGGGGGCAATGCTGGATTGCCAATGCTTGTCCACGGATATAGCAGTCACAAGGGCGCAAGAAATGTCAAAGTTAGGGCAGATATTCTCTGGGTGGTGAGTTGTTCTGGGAACAGCGGATGGAAAGATGGGACAAAAAATGCACGTGAGGGGCAGAGTCATCTTTAAAGAGGCGAGTTTGGGAAGGAGAAGGTGAGACAGCACACCAGGCCTTGCAGCGAGGAAACCACCAAAAAACATAATGCAACTTGGACGTAGCCAGACGAAGTTACATTCAACCCTGTGTCTTCTTTAGACAATATTATAAAAATGTAACTGAATAAACCATCTGTTAATTTATCCACGGCTCTTGCCAGGATGAGGAAGAGCACTTTCCATGGGAAGTGTTCTTTGTGAGACCAGCAGGATGAGGAATGCTTCTCATTGTCCTTTATCCTGGTGGGTGGTAAAGCAATGTCAAATATTCAGAGGTGAACAGCCACTTCCAATCCATACAAGCAGCGTCTTTGTGATTCCTGGGTGTGTTTCTAACCAAGGGATATATCCGCAGCTAGAATCTGAGCTGTTATAAAATGGGCTGAAAGGGAATTAGTTTGTCCTTTAGTGGAATCATTGCTGTTCAGGAATGAGTCAGATATGTGTATGGAGATGTGTAGCCAGCTGGATCATTCCCTTTAAAAGGTGACAATCAATCAGAAAAAGCAAACCCATGGCAAGAATATAATATATAGGGACCTCTTGCATTGCATTGGTAGTGTCCCTACCTCTGAACCAAGAGACCAAGGTTCAAGTCCTAACTGCTCCAGATGTGTTTAACAACATCTCTGAACAGATTGGTTAGAAAGTAGGAGATAGAAAGTCAAAGATAACACAGTGTGGAGCTGGAGAAACACTGCAGGCCAGGCAGCATCACAGGGGCAGGAAAGTCAATGTTTCGGGTTGGGACCCTTCTTCAGAAATGGGGAGGGGTAAGGGATCTGGGAAATAAATAGAGGGAGGAGGGGTGGAGTGGGGAAAGGTAGATGGGATGGCAATAGGTAGATGCAGGTTGGGAGTGGTGGGGATTCGTCTGTGGAATGGGTGGGGCAGACAGGTGGGAGAGAAGATGGACAGGTTGTGTTGGGTCAAGGAGGCGGGATGGAGTATAGGTGTGGCTGGGGAAAGATAGGTGGGGTGGTGATAGGTGGATGCACCTTCCCTCAGCCCCAGCCCTCCTCCCTCTATTTTTCCCAGCTCCCTTGCCCCTCTCCAGTTCTGAAGAAGGGTCCCAACCCGAAACGTCGACTTTGCTACTCCTGTGATGCTGGCTGACCTGCTGTGTTCCTCCAGCTCCACACTTGATTAGAAAATATCTGCACTAATATCTCACAAAATTGCAAATGTGCCACTATGCCACAGGGTGGAGCTGTTGACAAACATTAAAGCTCTATGACCGAAACAGAAGTTGCTGGTGAAGTTGTGGTTCTGAGGAAGGGTCACCAGACCCGAAACATTAACTCTGATTGTTTTCTTCACAGATGCTGCCAGACCTGCTGAGCTTTTCCAGCAACAGCGGTCTTTGTTCCTGATTTACAGCATTTGCAGCACTTTCGGTTTTATTAAAACTCGATATAGTTCTTCCATCGATTTGAGTAGGACATGTAGTGCAGGCCTGATAGTTATCATGAGTAGCAGCCCCAAAAACCAATGCAATTTGAAGTTGGGACTTTTGTGCAGCAGGACTTGACCGGAATGCTGGGAAAATCAAACGTGCCATAAGAGGCAGTGCAGCGGTTAAGAACAAACTGAGAGTTAGCTGACAAAGGTGTCAACACTGGCCCCAGTGTAGACCTCACTCTGGAGGAGGAGATCAGGAGGGATGTGACTGGTAGTTAGTAAGAGCTCATAAGAACGTAAGAATCTAAGAAATAGGAGCAGGAGTAGGCCATCTGGCCTGCTCCACCATTCAATTAGATCATGGCTGTTCTTTTTGTGCACTCAGCTCCAATTACCTGCCCACTCACCATAAGCCTTAATTCCTTTACTATTCAAAAACCTAGCTGTCCTTGCCTTAAAAATATTCAACAAAGTAGCCTCAACTGCTTCACTGGGCAGGAAATTCCACAGATTCACAAACCTTTGGGTGAAGAAGTTCCTCCTCAACTCAGTCCTAAATCTCCGTGCCCTTCTCTTTGAGGGTACGCCCCCTAGTTCAAGTTTTACCTCCCAGTGGAAACAACCTCCCCGCTTCTATCTTATCTATTCCCTTCATAATTTTATATGTTTCTGCAAAATGATCCCCATTCTTCATGGTTTCAATGTTGGGCCAGGAAAAACAAGCCTGTTACTTTGAACTCAACAATTGGGCAAGTGAAAACTTTACACTTACCACTTTAAAGGCAGTCAACGATGGTCCTTCGAAAAATCAGCAATGGGAGTTTGTACTGATGGACCAGGTGGTGGGATCGGGCATAAGGCTTGATAGAGGGGAAAGGATAGAGGGAAAATAAATCCCTCAGACAGATTCCTACCAGATATGGATCAGGATTTTATGTAGAGGCTGTGATCATGCCCAGTGGTTTGGGCAAGCCTGCTTCTGCCAGCCCTGGAGCTAGTCACTCAATTCTCAGGCAATTTGTTGTCAAAACCCATGGTTTTTAACGTGGGCTGGTCAGCTCTTCAATCTCAGCACTGCCACTGGGAGTAGTTGCAATCGTCGGGCCTGCAAGAGACCTGGACCCAGCAATGATGGGTCAAGCCCAGAGTCAGGATAGCTAATTTCCATTGAGGGCAGGCAGGGGTCATCCAGCAGGGGCAGCTTTGCTGCTCGTGGGCCCCACATGGACCACAGCATCCCCTCTCAGAAGTGACTCCCCACTATCCCGCGCTGACAGGGATGCTTGGTTTCACACAGCTGTAGTGGAACAGGTATACTGAGTGGCCTATATATTGGACTCTTGTGGGCATCAATTGGCCTGAATACAGGAGTATGTGATCCAAATTTCAGGCAAAATCCCTCAGTTCCCAAAGATAACTGGGTGTACTTTGAGGCAGTTAGAGGAGTTCAATTGATTGGAAACCTGATATATACCATACTTGTTTTAATCACCATTGATTTGCTCCTGTTTTACTCTGCTTGACGTTAACTATTACCTATGTAGTCGGATCTCAGGTCAGTAATTGCTCGAGTTTGTTTTTTCCTGTGCTGGGTGCTGGCCTGAGCCAATTTTAGCATGAGGCCTGATTTGAATGGAGTGGAAGAGCTGCAGGCATACGTGCCCATTGAGTTCGGGCTGACTCTGATGTGGAGCTAGCTGGCCAGTAGGTGCTGGGGGGCAGGAGATGAGGTTCTAGGAGAAACCATGGATGGAGAAATCTGGGCCAGGAGGAGCTGTTGTGTTTTTTTTTGTGTGGTTGTTTCCTGAACATCCTTTAATCATCATGAAATCTTGAAGTACAAGATGGAGTTGTGGCTCCAAGTGGCAATCTTCGGCTATCTGGATGTGAACTTTGTGAAAATGCCCTATAACCCACATTGGACCAGATTTGCATCATAAAGGAAGTTTATGCCAGTTTAATTCAGGCAGATTGCTTGCCCACTTATAGGCCATTCTGAATACCAGATGGGCCTTAGATATCAATAGGAAAGCTGAAGCATGTTATTACTGTCCCAAGTTGATTGGGTGCAACATAGACAAATGATCATTTACACTTTTCCTCTTCCATCTTCCTCCATATTTATTCTGCAAATAATTGGACAGAATATATAAACGTAAAGTGTAAAGATGATTTCAGTAAGAATGGTGGTAACCCAAGATTACGTGAACCTTACATCTGTTTCTGATTTGCAAAACATTGAACTTCCTAGTCATCATTTTTGCATTCCTTCAATTATGGATTTATAGGATGGAACTGTCTCAGTTGACAATGTATGCCAATCAAAAACACAGATTATTGCAATCACTCATTACTGTAACATGTTTCAGTGCTCCTGCAAGGTAGTTTGGGTAATGCTTGAACTTTATCACATGGAGTGTTTTCGCTTGGTAGCTGATAGGTGCTCAACATTAAGTTTCAACATTTAGCCAGAAGGTTGCTCCGTGTTGAGACTGGCAGTTGTGGGAAGCTGGGATTCCACAAGGGGCTCTTTTGGAGCCCTTGTATATCCTCTCAGAGCTCAGACTGCTGATCGGATCATTTGCTGCCCAGGGACACCTGGACACAACACGGGTGCAATATGAAAGTGATCAATTGCCCACACTATGCACATCAGCACTTCCTCTACAATATTCCACAGAACAGTACTGTGCACGTATCTGCCAAAGGTTATCGAAGGCATATTTCGGTAACACTCCATTGACTGCAATAGAGTGCATCAGAACTGTAACCCTCCACTCAGTACCCCTCAAATAAAACAAAGAATTGCAGATGGAGGAGATGTGACACACACAAAAACAGAAATTGCTGGAAAAACTCAGCAGGTTTTGCAGCATCTTTGGAGAGAAAACAGAGTTAATATTTTGAGTCCAGTGATCTTTCTTCAGAATTGGTAACAGTTTGGAAAAGGTGGTAGTTATGCTGATGATGGTGGGAGAGGGGAAAGGAGTGAGCGGATAGATGGTTACAGAGTCCAGACAGAGAGAGAGAGAAAAAAAATGTTGGCCAGACAATAGAATTGTTGATAGTAAGACAGGGAAGAACAGAAGCCAAATAAGAGATAATGGGGGCTATAAGCGGGTGAAAATGGTTTGGCTGTGCTGAAAGCATTCCATGTCATTACAGGCCTTGGGCTTCCTATCAACTATCCCTTTGTCTACCTCCATTTTTTCTCTCTTTCTCTGGGATCCGTTTCCACCTGTCTGCTCAGTCCTCCTCTGCCCGCCCCCTACAACTTGTCATTAGCATAAATGCTGCCTTTTCCTAGCTTCTATCAGTTCTGAAGGAGGGTCACTGGATTTGAAAGTTCATAGGACTTAAAACGTTAACTCTGTTTTCTCTCCACTGATGTTACCAGACCTGCTGAATTTCTCCAGCAATTTACATATGTTTTTATATGACTCAATATTCCTTCCTGGCTTCTTGTCCTTGCAAAATTACTCGTCCACATATTGCCCAACTGGCAAAAGTCCAGGTATGAGTTGAAACCATTCATATGTAATGAGATGTGTGTGATTTTTTTCATATAAAGTATATATATCTCAATTGCTTTAAAAATGGATTTTAAACTGGTGGCATATAGGGGTTGATTAACTTTGAGAAGGGGTTTGAAAATTAACTGGATCAGTCTTTCTGGAATCATGATTTTAATCCAATATGTAACAGTGATTGCAAGGACTCCTGGAGAGCAAATGAAATTTTATGTATATTGTGAGATTCTAAGGCACAGAGAGAAAACAATAATCCAATAGCTATGGCAGGATGAGTTAATATTCTTTTTAAGAAATTAGTTCAAAAGATTTCTAATACATTTTGAAGGTGTTCTAACTGAGATCAGAAGCAAATATAGTTTCTCTGAGGAAAAGAGATTGTTCTGAGCTATTATGGGAGTAAGTTATGTCTGTGAAAGAGTGTGGTCTGTGAAACCTGCAGATCAGGAGTGTTTGGTGAGAACTCCACAGATTACTTAAAGACTGAAAATGTCTAAGTTTTTGGATGTGAGGAAAAGATGTGTGAGGAAATGACCTAACATCTCATGGGACAGGAACTGAGAAGAAGTAGCTAAGTCAGCTTGTAGATATGATTGGGAAGGAAAATTTCCCTGGATTTTGATCAACTGTGAAGCGATGCTTTTGGGAAATAGATGGGGCTTTATTCTCCCATGTGCATCAATATCTTTCAGACTGTGTTAAGATAGCTTGCTTTGGTTTACTTTGTTCTTATTTACTTTTTTGTAATAAAATTCTGTCTTTTTGTTAAAACCAAACCTGCAGTATTGTGTGCTTATGTTTCAGAGAAAGATTTCTATGTTAAATTATAGACTTGAAATATATGATCCATCAAGCTGGATTTCATCCTGGCTTCGGACTTTTCCAGTAATATCATTAGCTGGGAGCACAACACGAAGTGCACCTCACTTAACACTCCATGATCACCTGTTCAATCCACTACTGCCTGCCTTCCACTTCTCTGACACATCCTCCTACCACCCCCTCGATCATGACCCTACCCTTGACCACCAAACCATCATCTCTCAAACCATTCATAACCTCATCACCTCAGGTGACCTCTCACCCACAGCCTCCAACTTCATCATTCCCCAACTCCGCACTGCCTGTTTCTATCTCCTTCCCAAAATCCACAAATCTGACTGTCCTGGCCGACCCATTGTTTCCGCCTGCTCCTGCCCTACTGAACTTATCTCTGCTTACATTGAGTTTGTTTTATCCCCCTCAGTCCAAGAACTCCCCACCTACGTCCGGGACACTGCCCACGCCCTCCACCTCCTCCAAGAATTCCGATTCCCTGGAGCCCAATACCTCATCTTCACTGTGGACATCCAATCCCTCTACACTTGTATCCCCCATATGAATGGTCTAAAAGCCCTCTGTTTCTGTTTCTTCTCTCCTGCAGGCTCAACCTGTCCCCTTCCACCAACACCCTCATTGCTTAACTGAACTTGCCCTTACCCTCAACTCTCCTTCAATTCCTCCCACTTCTTGCAAACTAAGTGGGTGGCCATGGGCACTCACATGGGCCCAAGCTATGCCTGCCTCTTCGTAGGATACGTGCAACAGTACCTCTTCTGCTGCTACACTGGTGTTATCCCCATGTCTTCCTCCGCTACATCGATGACTGTATCGGCGCTGCCTCGTGCTCCCACAAGGAACTTGAACAGTTCATCAACTTTACTAATGCCTTTCACCCCAACCCCAAATTCACCTGGACCATCTCCGATACCACCGACATCTATTTCAAGCCCACTGACTCCCACAGCTACCTAGATTGTACCTTCTCTCACCCACCTTCCTGCAAGAATGCAATCCCCTATTCCCAAATCCTCTGCCTCCACAGCATCTGCTCCCAAGATGGAGCGTTCCACTCCTGGACATCCCAGATATCCTTCCACTTCAAGGACCATAACTTGCCCCCTCCGGTCATTGAAAACGCCCTCGACCGCATCTCTTGCTTTTCCCACACCTCTGCCCTCACATCCCCTCCGCCCAATAAAAAAAAGACAGAATCCCCCTTGTCCTCACGTATCACCCTACTTACCTTTGCATCCAACGTATTATTTTCTGCCACTTCCACCACCTACAATCTGACCCCACAACCAAGGATATATTTCCCTCCCCACCCCCATATGCCTTCCTTAGGGACTGCTCTCTCCTCAACTCCCTCGTCTGCTCCACACTCCCCACTAACCCCACCACCCCCGGCACCTTTCTCTGCAACCGCAGGAAGTGCTACACATGCCCCTACATCTCCCCCTCTCACCTCTTTTCAAGGCACAAAACAAACCTTTCACATCAGACAGATGTTCACCTGCACATCTGTCAATGTGGTCTACTGCATCTGCTGCTCCCGATGTGGCCTCCTCTACATCGGTGAGATCAAGCCGAGGCTCAGAGACCGTTTTGTAGAGCATCTGCGCTCTGTACGTGACAAACGACAACACCTTCCGGTCTCCAACCATTTCAACTCTCCCTCCCACTCCCTGGGTGACATGTCCATCCTGGGCCTCCTCCAGTATCACAATGATGCCACCCTGAAACTGGAGGAACAGCACCTCATATTCCGCCTCGGGAGCCTACGGCCCGATGGCCTGAACATGGATTTCACCAGTTTTAAAATCTCCCCCACCCCCGGCCTCATCTGATGTCCAAACCTCCCTCTCATCTCCACCTCCTTGGCCTGACACTACTTGTCCATCTTCTCTCCCACCTATCCACCCCTCCCATCTCACTGACCAATCCCCACCACTCCCTACCTGCACTCATCTATCACCATCTCACCTACCTTTCCCAGCCCCAATCCTCTTCTCTCTATTTATTTCTGAGCTCCCTTCCCCCTCCCCCATTTCTAAAGAAGAGTCCCAACTCGAAACATCAACTTTCCCGCTTCTCTGATGCTGCCTGGCCTGCTGTGTTCCTCCAGCTCCACACTTTGTTATTTTAGGACAAAAGTACCCCTGCACAACCATTCGCCACCACTGGGGACTCAGTGCAAACTCATATGCCCCTGTGGAGATGCACAAACAACACTGCACATCACTTAGGAGTGTTCCCTCTGCAGTCTAAGTGGCGGACTTATTAACTCAAACTTAACAAATGAAGAGGCTAGGCTCCAAGATGACCTGTTCAACCCACTACTGCCTGCCTTCCACTTTTACACCCTATGAATTTGTTAAATTCGTTAGTATTTTACAGTAAGTGTAAAGCATTCTTCAGACTTGCAATCAATTAATTGTAGAGCTAACGGAGCAATTGCTTCTTACTTGCTTATAACTGCGTATACAAAGGAACACAATGATTCATTCGTAGGAATGAACGAGTAAATTTTGTGGCGATTTCAGTTTTGAGGAATTAGCCTTAAAAGGAGGGAAGGAGCTCTAACGGAGTAAATCTGTACTCATGAATAGATACAGCATGAAAATAGCTAAACGTTTTACACCTATGGAAAAGTCATGTTTTCAAAGAACGAGAATCGGATCAGTTTCAGTAGATTATTGTTGTCATTTTCTGAAAAGCCGTTGTAAATGCTGCAGCAAAGCAGTTAACTCTGATGTGGATTATACTGAGGAGAATGATCAAGATTTTGCAGATTTAGGAGTGAAGGTTGTACTTTATCATTTTTACACTCAAAGCCACAATGAATGCCAAGAATAAATAGACAAGGAGAACGAGAATGTGGAGCAAATCTTCCATTTATTTCATATCATGAGAATATCTGCTGTAACCACATCATAACAATCTCACACCAGATGCTGTGTTTTACTTTCCAAATCCTTGCAATTACTATTAATGCCAAATATCAGATGTGGCATCCATGGATCACCCTGGCATTTAGAGTTTCTTGGTTCTGAATCTAGCTGCAGATAGAGTAGGTCTTCACTGGGGTTTTGCATTGAAGCTGTCACATTTTCCATTATTTTCAATCTTTAAAAGTCGCATTCCCTTCAATTGTTTCAATCCTTTTTATGGTTGTACGCATAATCACTCAAATACTGCAATGTCAGAATAAAAAAAACTTTAATGACAATAAAAATAGCGGACCTGTGTAGACTGTGGTCAAGTGGAGCTTGGTAATGTTAAAATGCTTCATATTTACTGACAAAAGATGCTCAAGTTGATAACACTGATCTATTAGAGAATCTAATCTGTTAAAAATCTATTTTAAAAATTGAATTTTAAACTGGTGGCATATAGGTGTTGATTAATTTTGTGAAAGGGTTTGAAAATTAACTGGATCAATCTTTCTGGAATCATGATTTTAATCAATATGTATCAGTGATTGCAAGGACTCTTGGAGTGTTAATGGAAGTTTATGTATATTGTAAGATTCCAGGACAGAGAGAGAAAACAATAATCCATTAGCTATAGCAGGATGAGCTGGTGTTCTTTTAGAGAAACTGGATGTTGTAAACGGAGTCTACATTTAGTCATTGTAATTTCCATTTTAAGATATTTGTCCTACCTTTTGGATAAAACATTAACAATGACCATGTCTTCTCTCCCAGGTGGATGAAAAAGATCTGTTAGCATTATGTGGAAGAAGACTTGGAGCATTTTCCCTGGTGTCCTGGCCAACGTTTACTTCCCAGAGCTGTTAATGATATTGTGAAAGGTGCTACATAAATGCAAGCTCTTTATTCCTCAATTCGTAATTTTATTGATGACTATTTAAAAATGTGTAGGCAATGATACTGCTACGTTAACCACATTGCAACTGTCCAACTGATTTGAAGCTTTTCAGCTTATTTGGATGAGAGTGATAGCTGCAGGTGGATGATGTTACTGACAATGGCACTGTGGTACAGGAAGACATTCAGTTGGGAGAACTAAAAGGAATGGAATGGTTTTCAGAGAGGGGGATTGATAGTGTTTTCTCGCATGCACAGCATGAGACTAAAGAGAAGGCTACGTTGCCTGTCCAATGTCAGGTTTAGACATGCGCTCATTTGGAGGGTAACCTTAAGTTGGAGGGGAGGATCCAATTGTCATTGTCCATGTAGGCAATGATGACATAGATCCAGTTAGCTTGTCTTTGATTTGGGCAAGGCTCCTCAATGAGCAGATGCAAATCCTTTATCAAAAGAAACGGCAGGGAGATATAAAGCAGGAAACTACAGGCCAGTTAATTTGACATCTGTCAAGGGAAGATGTTCATGTTATTACTAAACAAATTATCGTTAGGTACTTAGTCAAAGCAATCAGGCAGAGTTGAAATAGTTTTGTAAAAGGGAAATATTGTTTAACATAGCTATTGCAGTTCTTGGAGGAGGCAACATCTACTGTGAATATAGGGGAACTGGTAGATGTCCTGTACTTAGCTTTCCAGATGACATTTGCTAAGATGCCACACTGAAACCTATTAGTGAAAAATGAAACCTCATGATGTCGGGGCTAATATATCAGCATGGATAGAAGATTGGCTAGCTAACCGGAAACAAAGAGTAGTCATTAATGTGTCATTGCCTCATTGGCAAGATGTAATAAGTGTTGTGCTATTAGAATCAGTACTGGAGCCACAATATGTTACAAATCACAGAAATGATTTGGATGAATGTACTGAAGATGTGGATGCTAAGTTTACTAATGACACAATAGGTAGGAAAGGAAGTTGCAAAGAGGACATAAGAGGCTACAGATCAATGTAGATAGTTTATGTGAAAAGAACTAGTGGACAAAGTGGGCAAAAAATGCGAAATTGTCCATTTCGGCAATGAAAATATTGCAAAAAAATCTGAATACTGAATGATAACAGAGATCTGAGATGCAAAGAGATCTGCATGTCCTAGCATTTGAATCAGGAAAGATTAATATGCCTATGCAGCAAGCAATTAGGAAAGTTAATAGAATATTATCATTTATTTTGAGGAGAATTGAATAGAGAAGTACAAAGATTATGCTTCAGTTACACAGGACACTGATGAGGCCATATCTAGTGTACTGTGTACAACATTAAGAAAGGATGCAAATACATTTGAAGCAGTTTAGAGAAGATTTATAAGAATAATATCTGGATTGAGTTGGTTATCTTATGAGGACAGGTTGGACAGGCTGGGTTTGTATCTGCTGGAATTTAGGAGATAATGAGGCAATTTGATTGAATAACATAAGATCCTGAGGGATCTTGACAGGGTAAAAATGGAAAGAATATTCCTCTTGAGAAAATCTAGAGCTAGGCATTAATGTTCAGAATAAATAAATTCAAAAGTAAATAAGTTGAAGGCAGAGATAAGGAGAATTTTTTTCTCATCAAGGGTTATGTCTTTAAAACTCTCTTGCTCAAGAGGTGGTGGAAACGAGACCTTGAATAATTTTAAGGTGGAGGTAAATAGATTCTTAATAAACAAAGGGGTGAAAGGTTATCAGGAGTAAGTAGGAATACGGAGTGTTCGGATCATTCATGGTCTTACTGAATGATACAGCATGCTCAAGGGGATGAGTGATCCATTCTTATTCCTAATTTGTATGTTTGTACCTGTGCTCATGACTAATTTTTATAAGGGGAGGGAGGCTAAAGGATTGGGGCAAAACATGATATACACAAGAGGAAAACTTGAACTCAGCAGCACCATTTAAATAAGTTTTTACATTGAAAGCTTTCACTTTTCACTTGTGTAGTAGTCAAATCCCATACAGCGTAACTTCTGAATGTTTAAAGTAGAATTAATGCTTTTCAAGGCTGGGTAAGGTATGCAGTGATGTCAACCTGTCAAGTCATTTTGATCCCTTTATCTTTCAGAATTGAATAAAAAAAAATCTACCTATCTGTGAACTCATGGTTGAGAAACAATCTGTTTTGATTGGTTCCATAGCTGTTTGGTAACATAACGCTAAGTATTATCATTATAGCATTACAGATAGTTTCCTGCTTTCCATAATAGATCATTATCAGAATGACAATGTAGCATGACTGTTCAAAGGACCACTCAAAGAGGTTACTAATTGGTTAGTGTCTTTGATGTAGGGTTCCTTGGATAAGGAGACCAAAACTGCACACAACACTCCAGCTTGGTCTTACCAATGTCCTTCCAATTTCATCAAGACATCCCTGCTCCTGTACTCGAATACTCTCACGACAAAGGCCAGCATTCAAGTTGCCTTCTATATTGCAAGGTGCACTTGCGTGTTTATTTTCTGCAGCTGGCACATGAGGGCACTGAGGTCTTGTGCACCTCTCTCTTTTCCAATCTATCCCCATTCTGATCATAATCTGCCCACCTAAAGAGGATAACTACATTGTAGTGCATCTGCCATGTATTTGCCCACTTACATAACCTGTCCTAATCATACTGAAGCCCGTATGCATCCTCCTCACAGGCTCACCCTCCCTCACCCAGCTTTATGTCATCTGCAAACTTGAAGGTATGACATGTAATTTCCTCATCTAAATCAGAAATATATATAGTGAATATCTGGGGTCCAAGCACTGATTCCTGCAATATCCCACTATCACTACCTGCCACTTGGAGAAAGATCTATTTATTACTACTGTTTGCTTCCTGTCTGCCAACCAGTTCTCAATCCATTTCAGTACATGATATCCAATCCCATGTGCTTTAATTTTGCAAGCTGATCTCTTATGTAGGACAGTATCGAAAGCGTTCTGAAAATCCAAGTAAACCACATCCACTGGTCCCACCTTATTCATTCCACTTGTTATGTTCTTTAAAAAAGTCTAGCAGATGTGTCAAGCACTACTGCCCCTTCATGAATCCACGCTGATTCTGTCCTGTCTCGTCATTATCTTCCAAGCGTTTTGGACTCAAGTAGTTCTACCACAACCAATGTCAGGCTGGGATGTGGAGGTGCCCCTGGGCTGGACAAGGTCAAAAATCACATGACACCAGGTTATAGTCCAACAGGTTTATTTGAAAACACAAGCTTTCGGGGCCTCACTCCTTCTTCAGGCATTAGTGAGAGAGGTGGCATTAGACATAGAATTTATAAGTAAAAGATCAAAGGATCACCCAGCTGATGAGGATGTATTAAACAAATATAAGATGCTGTTAAATCTTCAATCAGTTAGAAAGTTTTAATCGATTAATATGTATACGTAAATTCCTGAATGTCAAGCTAACCAGTCTTTTCTCTCTGTTTCACTTCTAAAATAGTTGGGTTACATTAGCTATCCTCCAATCCATAGGGACTGTAGCTGAGGCTATTGAATTTTATAAGATTACCTCTAGCACATGTGCTATTTCTAGGGCTAGTTCCTTAAGTACTATGGGATGAAGGCTATCAGGCATTGGGAATTTATTTGCCTTTAATTCCTTTAGTTTCCCTAATACCATTTCCCTACTAATAGAAATTTCTTTCAATTCATCTGCCCCATTATCTCAGTATTCCTCATAATTTTGAGATGTTATTTGTGTTTTCCTTTGTGAATGTAGAACCAATGTATATATTTAATTGTTCTGCCATCTCTTTGTTCCTCACTATAAATTCCCCTGTTTCTGACTGTAGAGGACCTATTTGTCTTTACTAATCTTTTATCTCTTCACATACCTGCAGAAGCTCTCATCAATGGTTTGTATGTTTCCTCAATTTTTCTCCTCTTAATTAATCTCTTTGCCTCCCTTTGTTGAAATCTAAACTGATCTCAATACTCAGGTCTGTGGCTTTTTTTTTCATGTATTTGTATGCCTTTTACTTGGACTTAATACTATCCATAATTTCTCTTGTCAGTCATGGTCTGATCACACTTCCCATTTTACTTTTAAGCCAGACTGGAATGAACAACTTTTACAAGTCATCCATGTGTTCTTTAAATATTTGCCATTACCTGTAGACCGTCATCCCTTTAAATATCTGTCCCAAGTTGTTATTGGAACATACCACTAATGGGAATGGATATTCTGCTGGACAGTCAGTGTAGCTGGAAGCTGCACATCGGATCCCTGATGAATGGATCCCTGAGAAATCTCCCATTGTGGCAGACTCTGGAGGAATTGCCTTGGAAATTAAAGATTATTATTGACATTGAATATTCCTCTGGTAACTCCTCTACCCCAGAGCCTTCTGGAAGTCTTCATAAAACGTAAATACTTTGGATGGATCTGATGATATTAACTAGTTACTTAGGAAAAGTTAGTCTATTAAATAGATAGTCTGAATCATGAGTAACTATTAAACAGACCCCATACTTGTAACTTCTCTGCGGCTGTTACACTGTATTTTGCACTCCGTTCTGCGATTTGATGCACTTTGTATGAGATGATCTGCCTGTAAAGCATGCAAAACAACACTTTTCACTGTATCTCAGTACACGTGACAACAATAAATCGTATCAAACCACCACCCCCCCACCACCCCCGCAACCACACTTCGCCCAGACTCTGACCTGACTATCCCAGGACCCAATTACTCCTCTGGGATCCAATACCCTTCTACCCCAGGAACTCAGTACACCCCAACACAGGACCTCTGACCCTGGTGCACAACATCCTACAGGGACCCCGAACCCTCACCCAGGACTCAACAATCATGTCTCAAAACCTGAGGTCCCCTGCCCTGGGGACCCAACATCCTCCCACTACCTCCCCAGTGGACCTGGTTACCCCACTAACCCCCACCGGGAGCCCCGGAATCTGACAGTCTCCCACCCAGGTCCTCCTGCTTTTGGACCTATCACCCCTCTCCTGCACTGGACCCAACGTTCAAACTCCTCCCAACTGCCACTGCCACTGGACCACGCACCTCCACTCTCAGCTGGTCTGGCAGCATTTGTGCGCAGTAATCAGAGTTAACGCATTCAGGTCCAGTGATCTTTCTTCAGAATGGACCCGAAACGTTAACTCTGATTTCTCTCCACAGATACTGCCAGAGCAGCCGAGTTTCTCCAGCAATTTCTGATTCTGTTTCTGATTTCCAGCATCCTGTAGTTCTTTCGTTTGTTTTTCCCCCCCGCTGCTAAAAGTACTAGCTTAGACTGTTCATATTGAAGCTGAGCCAGAAGCAGTCCCTGAATGCTACCATATTGAAAAGGAGACACTGATGAGGAAATGGAGACACCCCTCAAAGACCTCTAAATAAGGCGAATATAGTTACCCACCAGGTAGTGGTATCACTGAGGCACCGTGGGGTGGCTGTATTGGGGCTGGTTCAAAAGATCCCGATGGCTGTGTATGCCAGTACAGCCAAAATCAGCAGCATTTTACAAGGGTGCGGTAATGTTCTGCAATACCTGCCTCACCTAGCAGGTTGCGGGAAAAAAAACTCAACCTGTATTCAGATCTGCTTTCATGGTTCCCAAGCTGATTTTTGGTGATCCACTCAGCAAGGTGTTAATGGATGGTGTGAAACCCCTGCCCAGGATAAACGGAAGCTACAAGCATATCCTGAACATCATGAACATGGCTGCCCATTTCCCAGAGGGTGTTCCCATGAGAAGCATATCTGCCAAGACAGTGGTGAGAAAATTGACCCAATTCTTCACCTGGTATAGTCTGCCCATTGTGATCCAGAGAGACTAGGGCACAACGTCCTTGTTTATTGTTTCTCATAGAATCATAGAGCCTCTACAGTGTTGAAGCAGACCATTTGGCCCATCGAGTTAGCATTGATTCTCCAAAGAATACCCCCTACTCTATCCCTATAACCCTGCATTGCCCATGGCCAATCCACCTAACCTGCACATCTTTGGACAGTGGGAGGAAACTGCAGCACCCAGAGGAAACCCACACAGACAAGGGGAGAATGTATAAACTCCACACAGGCTGTTGCCAGAGGGTGGGGAACCCGGGTCCCTGGCGCTGTGAGGCAGCAGTGCTAACCACTGAGCCACCGTGTTTTACAGATCTAATTTTTTTCTCAGCCTTTATAATTAAATGATAATGGGTCACAAATTACTTGTTCTATGTGTGGGGTGGCAAAATGTCATGACAATGGATCAGAATTGTACTTGTGGACGTTTTGAACTCTCAATTCCAACATGTATTAACTTAAAGAGGACTGGTATAGCCAACGGATGACAGTGGATATAAAGTCAGTGACTGCTGGCTGAGCCCTATGAGGAGCCGTGGAGTGTCAGTCTTGTACGCAGTCAGTGAAAGCTGAAACATAAAAAAAACTAAAATGGGCTGATTACAGCTCTCAGCAGGAAACCACCTCATGCAGACATGAGATAACAAGGTGTAGAGCTGGATGAACACAGCAGGCCAAGCAGCATCAGAGGAGTAGGAAAGCTGATGTCGCGAGTCTAGACACTTCTTCAGAAAACCTGAGAAGGGTCTAGACCCGAAACGTCAGCTTTCCTACTCCTCTGATGCTGCTTGGCCTGCAGTGTTCATCCAGCTCTACACCCTGTTATCTCAGATTCTCCAGCATCGGCGTTTCGTACTATCTCTCATGCAGACATGTTTGTGTTTTATCCTTTTGGGACTATAGAAAAAGTAGGGGTAGAAACTGACTGCAATCCCTGATCTGGGTATATTACTGTCTGATATAACAGTGTGTAGGCTAGCAAGCTGCAAAAGTCACAGTTTCAGAACTGCTATTATCACCCCTGCTTTGCAGGTAAAGAGAGCAAAAATACATCATCTCAGTCTGCGTTCTACCAGCCACTCACCATCAAAAGAAACCAGGACCAAAGAATTTCAATAGAACTGCAAAGCTAAGAATGTTAAAAATGACTTGTCAACCTCAATATTAAAGTTACTGTTACCATCCAATGTAATTCCCATAATGTTATACTCTCTACTCTTCATGAATGACTCAGAAACTGATAAATTTCTCTTCTTAAGAAGATTCACTTCTTATTCCTAATTTCTATGATTCTGTATTGCATCATTATTTTTCTCACTTTTCATAACAAATTAACTCACTCATTTATAATTTAAGTTAAAATGGTTAAATTGACTCTTTCTAAAACAAAAATTCATTTGCTCTGGGAGAAGGGTAACCAGGAGAGAAGGATCCTTTTTAAATTAACCTTGTGGTGATCAATCAACAGGCTGATGAATAAAGAAGGAAGCCAGTTCAACCTTCCTTACCAGAGAGCTAAACATTTTGGGGTATCCTATCTCGAACCATACAATTTGGACAAAATCACCTATCGACTGGTCATAACATTAAAAACTGGGAGCATCTAACCTGTCCCTTATTCCATTGCTTTTGGAAGAAAAGTATTAATTCACATGGATGGAAACAAAGAAATTAAAATGTATCTTTAGTATAAATAGACAAATATACTTATTGCCATTGTGTGCTTGCATCATTGTTTCAATTTCAAATGCAAAGATTTGAGAATTAAATCTTTGGACATTTATTTGAAAATGTGCCTTGAATACAATATATAGACTTGCATGGAATTTGTGACCTCCAGGGTGGTCATATTATTATGCTGGCATTTATTCAATTTGACAGTTCTGAATATGGTAAATAACACCCAAATATTGGGGAAAAGTTGATTATTTGCACTTTTTTTGGAGCAAAATATTGTTCAGGTCAAGTTCTATGATTCAAGTAATGCCTGGGATGTAGATCAATTGTTGTCTGTTAATGAAAAGTGTGTTAAACTGTATGTGAGATAACATGACAAAGAATGGACAGTGAGGACTCTTTTTGGCCTTTCACGTTTTTCCATGATATTACGTGTGCAGGAAATGGGTAACCATAGAGAAAACCTCTAAGAACTAAATTTCTGGATTCTGAATTTCCAAAGGAATTCTGCTGATCCCGCATGGGAATTTTGTCTCCTAGGCACGTGGTAAAAAAATGTCACAACTTCTGTAAGATTTCTGGCCAGAAGGTTTTTGCATTTTTCTGACAATGAAAACTCATCAACTAAAACTTCAGAATATTAATTAAACGTCACAACCACAATGTACAATTGTGACCAGGAGTATTATATAGCTTCTATTTCCTTAGGCGTGTTACTAGGCTTGAAGTTCTCACCATAGTATTTGATTGTCTCTTTCAGTCTCGTTGTGAAAAGCATTATTTGGTTTCTCTTAAAACAGTCCATCATCATTTCATTGGCGGCTCTTCTTTGGAAAGCTTCTATGGATTTGTTACCTTCTGGTGGCAAAAAAAAAAATGTTTTTCTTGAGGGTTGTTAACTCTAGGCTCAATCCCTGAACTGAACTAAGACAACATACTTAAATATACATGCATGAATGAAGGAAAATGATTGGGAAACTCCTTAACTCCAGTCCATCCAAATATTGTACATCTATGTGAGCCACTAATCATATAATCCCCTGGAAAGGTAAATGAACAATTCCAGTTGATGGTAATATTGGACAAGTTAGATTGCAGAGTGGAACATGGACTGAAAATCTATAGATTTTGCTTTTGTAATTTGGTTGTTGTGTTGGTCAATGAATGTATTCACACAAGAATGCCAATGTATTTTTAACAGAAGAACATAAGTTTATTGCACAAAAGAAATAGAAACTATATACATAATAATTTGGAAAGATATAAATAGCAAAAAGAAAGATGCAACTATCTTTCCATGCCAAATCTTTTACAGATATGCAACCCCAATTAATTATCATTTCTATATCATTTCATAATTTCTTATTGAACTAACACAGTTGTTTGTTTTCTTTTGGCTACTTTCTACATATTCACCAAGTGAAGTAATTCTTGCTGCCTTTCCCAGAGATATGCAAATACGCTAACTCATTGACTTTTCTCTGCCTTTGACTACTTTGAGGCTGCCAAAATAGTACAGCTGCAGGTGTGGATGTTTTCTTATGAAATGTACCGAGTGTGACCTGTAGCACCTTATATTGTAGGTCATAAAAGCTGAACTTAGTAAACACTCAGATGTCATCTCCAAGGTAGCTTTCCCAGCCATTTACTTAAAGTTGCATAATTTATTAGAAAGTTTCTTTTGATCCAATGTTAACAAAAATGGGCTTTTGATCCTTAAAAAAGAGTCACTTTCACAGAATGAAAAATCAAAAAAACATTTATGTATACTTTAGAATACAAATCCCCAAAATGTATTGATATATTGTAGAGCACCCCAAAAATGAAAAGGTTTCCTTAAGAGACATTTTCATTTTCTACAAAAAAATTATTTTCTATTTTTCTTACTTTTGATGGTAATAGTATGTTGAAACTAAACACCATCAAATTTTGATAACAAATTAATTTATGCAATTCTACATTGATCATGATGTTCATTTACCTCCACATTTGCTCTTGAAGAAATGTCTACCGTAATATTGTATTGCTTTTCAAATTGTATGGTTATAGCATTAAACTCCAACAAAACAGTTTAAAAATCTTGATATCAAACTTCTCAGAAAAGGAGCAGAAGGAAGGATTATAATCTTTATAAATAATAGACACTGCAGAGTTGTTGGAAAATGGAGTTCAAGTTTTTGTAGATCAAATATCAAGGTCAGTGTTTCTTTGTATATCAATTAATATTTCTTTTTAATATTTATTCTTTATCACTCTTTATTAATGTATTCATTTCAGATAAATAACTAATTTCAGAAAAATAGGCTAATCATCTTTATTTTCTTCATTCATGGGATGTGTAGATCACTGGATTGGTCATTATTTACTACTCATCCCTAATTGGACTGGGGAAAGTGGTGGTGATCTGTCTCCTAGAGCCACTGCAGTCTTTGGGCTACAGAAATACCAAAATGCTGTTAAGGAGGGAGTTCCAGGATTTTAACTTAGTGACAGAGAAGCAATGAAAACATAGATCCAAGTCAAAATGTGATGTTGCTTAGTGGGAAATGTGCTGGTTCTGGAATTCTGTATATCAGCTGCCACAGGTTTTGAGGGTGCTGTCAGAGGAGTGACAGCAAGTGATTGCAATGCTTCTTGAAGGTGTTAAACACTGCTGTCATTGTACATCTGTGGTAAAGGGAGTAAATGTTGAGGGTGGTGGATTTAGTGCCATTCAAGTGGTTGGCTTTGTCCTGGTTGGTGTCAAACTTCTTGAATGTTGTTGAACATGCACTCATCCGGACAGTTGGGCAGTACTTTATCACACTCCTGAGTTATGTCTTTTAGATAATGGGGGGCTTTGAAGTGACAGGAGAAGAGTTACTTGTAGCAAAATTGCTAGACTCTGACCTACTCTTGTAGCCACAGTATTTATGTGGCTAATCCTGTTCAGCTTTTGATCAGTGGTAATCCCAAGGATGTTGATAGTGAGGGATTTAGCGAAAGTAATGACCTCTTGCTTGTTGGAGATTATCCTTTTCTGACACTCATGTGGCATGAATTTTACTTACCACTTATCAGCCCAATGTGGATGTTGCCCAAATCTTGCTGCATACATACACGGATGGCTTTGGTATCCGAGGAGCCATGAATGGTGCTGAACATGGTGCATTCATTTGTGAACATTCCCACTCTGACCTTATGATGGAGAGAAGATCTTTGATAATGGAATTGGAGATGACCGGGTCTCAGGCACAACCCTGAGGAACTCCTGCAGAGATGTCGTGGTACTCATCCACTGACAACATCAATTTTACTGGCATAAATGGCCAATTTATCTGGCTTATCATGCTTTGGTGCTGCTGGTGCAGTAGTCTGTAGAGTTTTCAAGTTGTTAAAGACACTCAGACTTTCTTATGTCAAATTGCCTGACATTTGAAACAAACATTTAATAAAACCAACTCATGCTGAAATATCACAAACTTTCTTGTTTTGTCTTTGGCAGTTAGTCTCTTTTTTTTCTCTTATGCACTTGCCTTGTCCCACAATATGGCTGAAGTAAGTCACTTTTGCTTTGGTAAATTCACTTAGGTGGGAAAATGTATGATTAAATTAGCTCTTGCTAACTTACTAAATATTTTGTTTTAAGTGTTTTAAATATTCTCTCCAAGTTTGATATATATATATTTATGTATACATATAACACACCTGCGTTATCCTAAATAACATTGTTGCTTAATTGTTGAAGAGTTACTGTTTCATTTTTCATTCCAACTTCATGTCATTAGATTGATAAAGTCCATCTGGTGTTACGAATGCTGATATTTATTTGCCAGCATCCATCTGTGGAACTTGTCAATGTCCTTTTCACAAGTTGATATTTGTAAAAAATCATGCCTGTCAAATCCTCCAAATGCAATCCTTCAATCATGGAATCAGATATCAATCCACTTCTTCATTATTGTATTGATCATGTGATAATTGACGCATAATTGTAGCGATCAAATCTGTTTTGGTCTCATCACAATAGAGGAGCTGCAACTACTATGATTCAGTTCAATAATGAACTTTCTTTTTTCTCTAAAATTGCTAACTTTTCTGGAGTGAATCTATAAAGATGTTATTTTGTGTGTAATACATGTCCTATATTAACATCATGTAGTGCTAGAGGTATCTCCTGTCTTGTTTGCATAAATAGATTTATAACTCTGTGATAGCTTTTAAAAATCACTTTAGGTTGGTGGGAGATAGCATAAGTAGAGGGTGTGTAAAGGAGATTCACCAGGGTGTTGCCCTGGATAGAGTATTTCAGGTATGAAGAGATGCTGGATAGGCTTGGATTGTTTTCTTTGAGCAGAGAAGCTTGAAGAGGACCCTGACAGAGATGTAAAAGATTATGAGGGCTTGCAAAGGGTGAATAGAAAATAGCTGTTCTCCTTAGCTGAAGGCCAGTGGAAGGGTGGGGGGGGGTCACAATTTTAGTGAAAGACAGAATATTCAAAGGGGATTCAAGGAGAAGTTTTTTGCCTAGAGCATGGTGGAAGACTGTACCATCTGGGAGGGTAGTT
This sequence comes from Rhincodon typus, assembly GCF_021869965.1. Classification (NCBI taxonomy): domain Eukaryota; kingdom Metazoa; phylum Chordata; class Chondrichthyes; order Orectolobiformes; family Rhincodontidae; genus Rhincodon; species Rhincodon typus. The sequence goes on from NC_063332.1 coordinate 118,233,184, forward strand.
GAGTGGGAAACCTCACAATCTTTAAAATGTACTTGAATGAGCATTTGAAGTGTGAAAACATTCAAAGCTTTGGGCCTAGTATGGGAAAGTGAAATCAGTATAGGTAGTGTAGATATTGGTGGAAGTAAAAGAGTTGATGGATGAAGGGCTTCTTCTGTATTATATGATTCAATGATTTTACAACTACCACTTGACAGAGTATTGCCTGTTCCTCATGGGATGAAATTTGAGATAGTCTCAATGTCCTCATTACCACTTTGTCTTTTAAATAATAACACTCATATTGATTCTGATTCAGTTTCTGAGTAAACTATTTGGTCCAGCTCTTTCAACCCAGACACAAGAGTTAAAATTCTATTAAGGAAGATGGGCCAAACATGTCAGGTTCATTCTCTTTATTTTGATTTTTTTTGCTAAAGTTTTTGAACATCGTGGTAGATAATTCAAATTCTGAGTCACCTCCCTTTTTCAAGAGTCTTCCTTTTCCCATCTAATTCTATGAGGGTGAGATGTAGTCACGACACACTCAGCAAATAATCCAAAACATTCCTTCTGTAGCATCTCAATTTCTTTTACTCCCACTGGTTGTTCTAACACTTCTGTTGAGGGTAATAATTTTGAACCAACCAAGTCATTCTCCAAGACAAAGTTAATTCTTTCAACAGAGATTTGCTGAACAATTCTAACTACAGCAACTCTACTTACTATTTCCCTCATATTTGCAAATGTTGACCTTGGGGTGCAGGTTCATAGTTCCTTGAGAGTGGAGTCCCAAGTAGACAGGATAGTGAAGAAGTCGTTTGGTATGCTTGCCTTTATGGGTCACTGCGTCGAGAATAGGAGTTGGGAGGTGATTGTTGTGGCTGTACTGGACAATAGTGAGGCCACTTTCGGAATACTGCATTTAGTTCTGGCCTCTCTGCTATAGGAAAGATGTTGTGAAACTTGAAAAGGTTCAGAAAAGATTTACAAGGATGTTGCCAGGCTTGGAGTGTCCCAGCTATAGGGTGAGGCTGCTATTTTCCCTGGAGCGTCAGAGGCTGAGGAGTGACCTTACAGAGGTTTATAAAATCATGAGGGCCATGGAAAGGGTGAATAATGAAGGTCTTTTCCCCATGGTAGGGGAGTCAAAAACTAGAGGGCATAGGTTTAAGGTGAGAGGGGAAAGATATAAGTGGACTTGAGGGGCAACATTTTTATCCAGAGGGTGGTGTGTATGTGGAATGAGCTGCCAGAGGACGCAGTGGAAGCTGATACAATTATAACATGTAAAAGGCATTTAGATCAGTACATGAATAGGAAAATTTTAGAGGGATATGGGCCAAATGCTGGAAAATGAAACAAGATTACTTTAGGGTGTCTGGTCGGCATGGATTAGTTGGACTGAAGGGTCTGTTTCTACACTGTACATCTCTATGTTTCTAACTTCAGTGATCAAAACCAATGATCGCATAGCATTTCTTTTTCTCTTATAAATTCCACATGTGTCTGATTAAATACGTTTCTTATAGTCCTAAATTTTAATTGTTATGCCTCAGGGATAAGCTTCTAAGCATTAGTTAGTGGTCTTTTACCAGCTTCATAGTTTGCAGATTGCTCATCTTACAAACTGGTGTGCGTATTCACAGGTATTCCTACTAGGTCAATCTGCAATGTTAAGGTTCAAATGTCTCTTGCCCCCTTCACAACTTCATCTTCTCAGCTATCTGTTTTAAATAAAGTGAAATATCTTTCAGCTTCATCCTTTGTAAAGTCAAGCTCTGAATGTAGAGGCTTCGCAGTGGGGTCTAGGCCCGAAACGTCAGCCTCTCATCCAGCCCTGCACCTTGTTGTCTCTGAATGTAGAGTTCTGTTTAACTCAAGTCTCTCAGTGGGATCAGAATTGTTCTTTGACTACTGCCTCCTTTTTATTCCTTTACTCTAATCTTTTGTCTTGCTAATAATTTTGTCTGGGTTCGCTTTCTCTTTCATTCCCTTTACTTTTCAATATGTTTCCTTATGTTCGTTTTTTTTTTCTTTTTTCTCAATTCCTATTTTTATCTCTACCCTTTTCTGTTTCTTTTTGTTTCTTTCCTTTTTCCCGATCTTCTCATCCATCTTTCTCTGTCTCTCTTTTTCTTCTAATTCAAGATGTTTCTATTCATTTCTGGCTGACTCTTAGCTAACTTAGATGTGAATTTGTGATGCCAAGGCATACAAAGCTATGGGCCAAGAACTGGAAATGGCATTTGAATAATTAGGTGGTTGTTCTTGACTGGCAAGGATATGATGGGCCATTTTTTCTATGCTGTAGATCCCTATGACTCTAATTCTAGCAATGACACTTCAATTTAAGATTTCCTTCCTTTTAATTCTAAATGTTGATTAATCTTATTAAGCATCCATTCCAACAAGATCCTGCTTTTATTTTTATTTTCAATTTATTTGCTAACTCTCTCAATGTAGCATTAGTCAAAAGTCTTAGCAAGTCAAAATTATTTTTAAACTTAAATCTGTTTAATACACTTCATAAGCACTTCCATTATTCCGCCCAGTATCCCCACATTCTTATTTTCTTAAAAAAAACACCGATTCACTTAAATACAATAAATTCCTGTTCCACTAGGAGCCTATGCTTTGCTCTGACCCCAGCTGATACTGATAGCACCAGACAAGTCTGAATCCACTGTGAAACCTGGCTTGGTTTTATTTTTGTTATTTGTTTACTGTTGTGGCTAGTTATTGATCATATCTATACAAGTGTGCCAATATACTTTAACAAAATAACTCAAGTTTATTGCACAAAAGAAACTATATGTATATATATATATAATGTATGATATATTCTACATATTTGGAAAAATATAATCATAAAGAGCATAATTCAATCCTTTTTGCTAGCAATATCCTTGACAGATATTCAATCCCAGTGAGATACTTTTTACAGATGTTCAACCTGAGTGAAGTATCACTCCTATCTTCATTGTTTACTTTCTTACTTAACTGATAATGTCACAAGTGTTTCTTTTCAGTGACTTTCTGCGCATTCGCATTCTGTACTGCACATTCGGTAATTCTATCTGCCGCTCGCTAAGGCACTAAAGAGAGGCCAGACACCAACCTTTCTCTGACATTGACTGCTTCAAGGTTGCTAAAACACCACATCTGCTGGTATGGCTTAGTTTCTGATCTTTAGTAAAAACAAGTTATCTTCACAGAACTAGAAAATAACACTTTTACCTCTTCTTTAGAATACAAGTTCTCAAATAATTATAATATATTATGAATCTTTACCACACAAGTGAGAAACATTCTGCAGCAATTTCAATAAAATTTTATGAGTTTCTTGTCTGACTCCTTGGGTCATCAAGCAAGACACAAGGAGACCGTGATACTCAATGATTCATCATAATGATTCATCATGAACCCAAGTCTCAAGATGGCAGCATCGGCACAGTAGGTAATGTTCGGGCAACTGAACCTGTCTGCTCCAGGCCGGCGGCATCCTTTCCTCTCTCTCCTTTTCATCTTTTTTCTTTTTCTTTCTTCATCTTTTAGGCTGAAGCAATGTCAGCAGTGTGGATTGGGACTCCTGGTGGGAGGAGCAGTGCCTGGAATGGACACTGTTGGTGGTGGCAGTGCCAGGAATGGCAGTTCCTGGTGATGGTAGGCTCGGAGCCTGGACTCTTAGTGGTATCGGTGAGGTGGTGGCAGCAGCAGAGCTGGGGTCTCCTGGGACATCAGTATCATTTCTGTACCCGGAGCGGGAACTCCTTGAGACCTGGAACACCTTGCAGAGATCTGGCAAAAGCCCCGGAGCCTCTATTGAAGTAATTTCTTCTTATTCTTTTTGTAACTCAAAATGGTACCGGATTGTGATGAGAAAACACTTTTCGCTGTATCTTCCTAGATATAGGTGAAAATAAAACCATTCATTCATTCATTCATTCATAGTCGCAGCTAACTAACTAATTAGAAATCCATTTCAGCACTTAATAAATTCTGGGATCCATCAGAATGTTTCTTGTCTCTGAGGAACTCAAGTTAATTTAGAATCATAGACGACATCCATTTGATCCAATATCCTTATGCCATGTTCTTGATCGTGCTATCCAATTACTCCAACTCCCCAGGTCCTTCCCTGTAGCCCTACAATTTATTTCACTTCAAGTATTTATCTAATTCGTTCTGAATGTTATTAACGTTTTAACCATCAATTCAAGTCATTGCAGTTCTGATGACAACAGCTTGCTGTGCAAAATAAGTTTCTCCACATTATCTTTTCTGAAGAAGGGTCTAGACCCGAAACGTCAGCTTTCCTGCTCCTCTGATGCTGCTTGGCCTGCTGTGTTCATCCAGCTCTACACCTTGTTATCTCAGATTCTCCAGCATCGGCAGTTCCTACTATCTCTCTACATTATCTTTGTTGTTTATGTCAATCGCCTTCAATTCAAGTCTTCTGGTGACCAACATTCTTCCACAAGAAATAGTTTCTTCCTATTTACTCTTTAAACCATTCATGATTTTTAACACAGCTCTATCCAATCTCCTCTTGCTACTGTTAGAAGAAGTGGCCCAGTTTCTAAAATCTGCCTGTGTAACTATTATCCCCCATTCCTCATGGATCAAGAATGTAATAAAGTTTGGAGTTGAGTGGGCCTGGCAAAACCTGAGTGTCAGTAAGGAGGCTATTGTTGAGCTAGTGCTTCTTTGTAGCACAATTAATGATCCCTTCCATCATTTTTTTGATGATTGAGAGTAAACATGGGACAGCAATTGGCTGGGTTAGATTTGCTCAGCTTTTTGTAGGCAGGCCAGCTTTCTGCTTTGCCGGATAGATACCAATGTTATAACCCTACGGGATCAGCTTGGCTAGGGATGCAGCTAGTTCTGGAGATCAAGTCTTCAGCACGAGTGTCAGAATGTTGTCAGGGAACCGAGCTTTTGTGCTATCTGGTGCCGTCAGATGTTTCATGTGGCATGATTCGAATTTGCTGAAGAGTGGCATGTGTGATGCTGGAGACCTCAGGAGGAGACTGAAATATTGATTGGAACTGTGTGCAGTACTCCAAATAATGCTGTTTATTTGTAAAGTCCTGCTTCAGGACACCTAGTTCCAGACACTTCAGTCACAAACACAGCCTTTCAGCACCTACATTAAGGATTTAGAGCACACACCCCCTCCTGATAATTTCTATCAAATGCTTCACACTTATCCACCTTCAAGACATTTTCAAGTTCCATACCCCCTTCACACTTAAGTAGATTCATTAAAAAAAAACACATTTATAGCTGTCCTAAAACAGATTATTGAGGAACACCACTGTGTACTCCTCTTCCATCTGAAAACAACTTTCTACCCCAGTCTCTACTTTCATTCACTGAGCCAGTTTTGTATCCATGCTGTCATTGATTGCCCTTACAATCTTCCTAAAACATCAGATTTACATTCCAGGAACATCTTTCTTTTCAAGGCATTATTACTGTTTCAAAAGAGTTAGTTGGTGAGATATGCATACAATATTCTAATTAAGTTACATCTGACTGAAAACATACTGTTCAACTTACACTACATTTTCATAAAGCAACGTATTAGAAAGGGGGTGCAGCTTTCATTCCATTCATGTTAATTTCTTATGCAGGGAGCTCCAGAATGGAGCCAGTCTGTCGAATTGACCTCTCACTATCTATTAAATTTCCAATTTTAGTTAGATCGCAGGGTGCTTACCACACTGGTCATTTCAGTGTACTCATTGGTCACCTCAGTAAAATTGGTAGATAAGTATGATAGCATATCCAAAGTACATCAGCGGTATATCTTCAGTTGCTGCATGCCATTGCAGAAGCTCTGCTCGGCAACATCTCAATATCGTGGGCACATTCAATTGTTAAGAAGGCTGCTTTTGAGAGAAAGAAATCTTCACCTGTTGTGCACGTTTTGAGTGGGATAGATGCTGAACAGATGGATTTCCATATCACATCATTCATCCACAGCCATTGAAAACCTCTTTGCTGTAACTGCTGATGCAACTGGTTAAAAACGTTGCCTGCCAAAATGCACACAAAGCAGCTGTGTCTGATGTAGGGAGTTGTCTGACAACTTCTACAATATCCTTCTTGTCTCTGTCAAACAAAAGCTTTGCCATGGCAACCGCACATTCACTGCTGATGCCTGCATTAGTAAAATGCTCCTTGCATTTTGCCAAAATCCACTCACATTTCATTGAAGCTTCAGTTACCTTATCCTGTATTATTATTGGTGTCAACTTAATATCCAGACTTCAAAAGTACACTTCCGACCATAAATGAGAGAGCAGAATGCATGTAGTGTTGGTGCCTTTTGATGTTCCCAGTCTTCACAATCACAATAATGTGTGCATGTTATTATGCAGATTGATCCAGAAATGCATCTATTTATTGAGATCAGGCGATGTTTGTTAGTTCCGTCTGTATCAAAATTACAGTTTTTACTCTGTTTATTTTTGAGGACATCATAATATCACATTGATCTTTGTAGTTTTATAGAATGATATGGTCCAATTTATTTCACTGTTCTGCTTAATATCAACATTCTAGCGTATTTCAGACTATACATCAATCTGTTTGACACAACATTGCACTTTATGCCAGTGTGCATTGTCCCATTTTATAATTCTTTGTCATCTATTTCAGATCTCTGTCCTAGTTTTAAAACATCATAACATATTCTAATTCCTTACTATGGTTTCCCTATTTCACTTGACTCATACCTTCTGGTTCATTTAAAAACTTGTCGTAATTCAAACCTAAACAGATTATGTTCTATTGTGGAGCTTTACTTGCTAGAAATATGGACGTCAGTGTGCTGATCTTGATCTACATACCCAGTGAGCAAGTTGCCTTTAGGAGAAAATAGTCTCTAAAACAATTACACTACACTTTCATTCACTCAAACTTAAATAAACTACAGTGTACTCAAGATATGTTCAAAAGGGACGGGGATGAGTTCCCACAAGTGGAAAGTATGCTAAGTTATGGAAGTTTTATTCGTCAAACAGAGTCAAATGACACTACAGACACCTAGAGCTTGTTAGCCTTTAAGAGCCAGAGAAAACAAAAGTTGTTAATGAACTTGAACTTTTTACTTGCGTTCTTTATCTCCTCTGCGAAAGCATGTAACAGCAGTAGTGCTGGTGGTAGTTGTGGGATGGAGGGAGAATGGGGAATGGATTAGGAGAAATGCAGTGGGTGAAGAGATGTCTGGGGTTGAGTGGGATGAGTTATGGTCTGCACATTGCACCAGGCCAGGTGTAAACATCTGCATGCTTTTCAGTCATTCTAATGCACGGGGAGTGAAAAACCTGCAAAAATAACTGATGAAGGAGAAGATTCAGGAGAGCAAATGGTGAACAGTGGGAAGAACATCCATATTTTCTGGTGCATTTGCGCATATTCTGCTTAACAGATCTGTAGGACCTGGAAGAGTTGTATGCCTGGAGAATGAGAATAAAAAACCACATAACCGAATAGTACAGTCAGTGTGGATGGAGATGGCAGTGGTAATATACTTCATTGTCCCATTTCCCACTCTGGACTTTTCATCTCTAGTCTTCTACACCTACCCATCAAAGCTCAATGTGTTCTCGAGGAACATCAGCACCAATCTCTGCAAAGGAAAAATTGGACATCACTGCACTCATTTCTTTTGGGATGTGAAACAAGTCCCACGGCTGAAAGATGCATAAAAAAGTTCTAACGTTATTTTTGGTTGGATCATATTTAAACATTCTGAATGGCCACTTTAAACAATTACCCAGCCAGTGGTACTTGTTAATGAGGACTGTCTTGCCTGTTGAAGGGCCCCTTTGGGACATTTGTCAGTGGGTGATAACTGTTCAGGTTGGAACTGGTTGAATCTTGTGCAGCTCGATTTCCCTGGGGGAGGAACTGAAAACCCTGCTAAAATTAAGTTGAGTACTGTTTTTGTGAGACCTTTGATTTGGGGCAGTAATATGGACAGACTTTGCAAAGGTTTGTTTTGAGGAGGATTGTAATTATCGCAGATATAATGAAAACCCCTGGATTGTCAGAATCATCTCTAATGTCAGCTAACAAGGGACCAGGGGACAGAAAGTCAGCCAAGTCGAAAATTAGTGGAAACAGGATTGAGCAAACCCAGGAAATGTGGGTCTCATGGATTGGGTGAACCCAGAGAAGATGTGAAGGAAGATAGAAGAGAAAGTGGAGGAGGGTGTGAAATCATAGTTAGAGTAGGAGATTTCCGGAGAAATTTGGGCAAGTGACATCATGGAAGAGTGGAACATGGCAGAGGTGATTGATCGACCCCAATCTCAGTGCCAAAGAGTTTACTGAACTTCTCATGCTTATTATTGAAGCTGGCTTAGAGGGTCAAGGAAAAGAGAGGTAAGAAGATAGTGTGCTGTAGAAAACAGAAGCTGGCGTTATTCCTATATTCCAGGATGATCCTGCAATGCTGAGAATTCTTAGCAGACAAAAGCAGGATCGATATTTAAAGAGATTCAGTCAGATCTGGTGGGAGGATGGCTAACCCAATTGTCTATTTCCTGCATTCCTTGACCCAAGCCAGGTTAACAATCAGAGTGAAAGACAACAAAGGTTTTAGTGGAGATAAGGGCATCGAAGGTGGAAGTGAGGGTGGTGTTGAGTAAATCAGTAGAGGTAGAAAAGCTATGGGGAATGGAGGGCCAAATGCTAGATATCGGGACTTATGGAATTTCTGAGGATGCCTGCTGGAGGTGTTTCCCTTCGGCAGCCCTCACCATATTTAAATTTTGAATCCAGCTGAAAGGGTGCCACGAGGCAGAAGCACTCTCTGTCACCCACTCACAATAGCAGGCTGTGGCTCCTACAATGTTCCTGTTGACTGTGAAACTTTGAAATCTTAGCTGCCACCATCCTCTGGCCACTAACTGGTAAATTGCATGTTGGGTGACAGTTTCCAATATGATGCATGTAGGACTCTGACGTTGGGTTTCCAAACCTAAAACCAAAATCCTGTCCCACATGGTTAACCTTTAATGTCCTTTGACACAGCTTAACAAACCGTACAGTTGTAAATAAAAATAGTTTCAAAGTCCTAGAGGAAGAAAATCAGACAGACCCACTGGAAAAGATCAGTGATGGTGTCAGGGTACAACCTTAGGATTTATTTATTTATTCCTTCATGGGATGTAGATGGAAAGGCAACAGTTCTTGCCCATCCCTAATTACTCTTGAGAGGGTGGTGGTGAGCTGCCTTCTTCAGCTTCTGGTTTTGATATGTGTCACAGGGCCATTTGGGAGGGATTTGCAGCAGTTTGACCATGCAACAGTGAAGAAACAGCAATATGTTCTTAAATTAAGATGACAGGTGACTTAGAGAATAACTCGCAGTTGGTGGTGCTCCCATGAGTGATGCCCTATCATTCTCAGTCAGGCAATCTCACCCTGCCTGTCTTGGATCACAGTGTGTACCCAAAGGCATTTCTTTTCAGATTCAGTTAAACATAATTAAGAGAAGGCTTGACAACAGCAATTTACTTAAATGTGAACATTTATTGAGTAATGATAAAAGATGAAAAAACAAAGGAACATTTATTAAGTAATTAAAAAAATGAAAAAGAAAGGAAAAACCAGTAAGCCTCACACCCTACTGGCCATCGGAGACCCCTCGATTGACGCTGGTCTGGAGGCTGAGCTTGTCCCTGGCACCGTTCACGATTCCAGTCCAAGGCGAAGTCTAATGACTTGTAACCAAACTCTGTCTCTTGTGCAGTGTAACAAACAGCCAGCACAAAGAAAGCAGATACAGAAAGATAAAACTGCTGGCTGGAACAGAAAACACAGGATGGGAAAACAAGCTGTAGGTGTCATCTTCGGCTCTTAAAGGAATATTCACAGGACTCATTCAAGGTCCTGCAGCTTGTCAAATATCATTCTAAACTTTCCCAGCCTATTTTCCCATCCTGTGCAATCTATTTTCCCATGGAGTTGTCGAATATCATCATTACCTTTTGGTCGTTCGGCCCATCCTATACTCTACCTAGTCCTGCAAAGGCCTCCTTACTCATGTCTATGGCTGATGCCCATGCTTGGTGAATTGGCTGATAGACTGGTCAAGGAATAGTCATACTCTCCCAACCATATTAGTCCTCCAACATGTCAGACTCCCTCATCACCTTGACCCATGAGCAAAGTCCCATCAGAATGTGTGAACACAGCGGTGTAACGTAAATATGATAAATTTACATTGTTTCCACTGCATTTCTGAGATGTTTAGCTGTTCAGTTCCAAGGTAATTCCTAGTCTTTTTACCTTAAAAGCTTTATATTTCCAAAGATAAATGACAATTTTGGATTCATTTTCACTTGGTTACCTTAGTGGTCTTCTACCTCTGAATTTGAAGATTGAGAGTTCAAGACCCATTACAGACCTGCTTTGAAACCTGAGCAATCAAATGTGATGATTTAGTGCAGTAGGGAAACATTAGTGCCTTTTGGTTGTAATGTTAAACTCAGGACAGTCTACTTATTCTGGTGACTGCAAAAATGCCATGACATTTCTCTGAAGAGGAGCACAGAGTGGACTGGATTTACTCGGCTTGATGGGCATCTCAGTTTTGCTGGTTTCAATCTGAGGTATTTCGTTCCTGCTCAAGGTGGGAGCAACTTTATTCCTGTCAGTCAATGGTTAAATATTCCTGAATGAGGGATAATCAATTTTATAGAACAGGAACTTCACAAACCTTCTGCAAGTAGTCGAGAAGAAGAAACATACATTTTCTGATGAAGGGTCTAGGCCCGAAATGTCAGCCTTCCTGCTCCTATGATGCTGCTTGGCCTGCTGTGTTCATCCAGTTCTACACCTTGTTATCTTGGATTTTTCAGCATCTGCAGTTCCTACTATTCTGATACATTTTAAGAAGTTAGTGGTCATCATCTCAAAAATGCAGGCACATTGTGCATGGTTGGAGTCTGCAGTAAATTGAAGCTGACTCCAGCCAGCTCATTCAGATGTGACTGTTTAATGCGTTTACTGTTTCACCCTGTAACCAGTCTCACATTTCTGCCTGAATGTAAAGAGTAAGATGACAGGAGTAGATTCAGTGTCATACAAAGCATGAGCACCAGGGGGCAGCACTATGCTGGGTCATGCTACCAACGTTATGACACTGCATAACAGAACACTTACAGTATTTCACTTTAACACAGCGCTGAGTACTTATTTATCACTGGCACAATAAAGCTTAAGTCCGGTAAAAGACGGAAGTAGTTCACATTTAAAGAGTTATAAATACCTTTTGGGTTACGCAGGATGCAGTAGCATGAACATGGCCCTGAACATTAGCTATGGCAATGCAGCTGATGACTCTCTGAGTTCAGCAAACAGCTCTCTGGAACTGAGCTCACAGAATCACGGAATTGTTATGGCATGGAGGGAGGCCATTTGGCCCATCATGCCTGCGCCAGCTCTTCAAATGAGCATCATCTCATTTATACCAAATAATCTTCCAATGCCCTCTCGAATGTTTCAGCTGAACTCCCCCTCTATTTCCATTCTATAACCTAAATAACTTGTATTTTTTTCACATAACCTTGCTTGTTTTTCAACGTTACTTAGGATAAAGAAACTTATTCTGTCGGTAACTAGGAGTCGCAATTTCGAGACTGTCAGCAATAGAGCTAGGATTGAGATAAGGAGAAACTTCTTTACTCAGAGAGTTGTTAGGATTTGGAATGTGCTGCCTGGGAGAGCGTTGGAGGTGGATTCCATCAGAGGTTTCAAAAGAGAGATGGATATATAACTGAAAGTGATGAATTTAGAGAGATGGGGCTGAGAGTGGGACGAGCTGGGTTAGGGTTAGGGTTACGGTTAGGGCTAAGACTAGGGTTAGGATTAGGGTTAGGGTTAGGGCTAGGACTAGGACTAGGGCTAGGGTTAGGTTTAGGGTTAGGGTTAGGAACCTGGATGGCCTCGATGATTTTATGATTTTAAATCTATGTCCTCTTGTTGTTTTTATAAGCAGGCACAGCTTTTCTCAATCTATTCTATCCAGCTCATTCATGATTTTGAAAACCTCAATGAAATCTCCCATCAGCTGTATTCTCAGGGAGAACAATCCCAAATTCTTCAATTTAATCTCATAACTGAAGTTTCTCACTCCTGGAACCATTTTTTGTAAATTGCTTCTATAGCCTTTTCAATGCATTCACATCATTCCTATAATGTGGCACTCACATTTGTACACTATACTCCAGCTGAAGCCTAACAAATGTCTCATACAAGTTCAACATTGCCTCCTTGTTCTTGTTCTCAGTGCTCTGATTAATAAAGCTGAGGCCACTGTATTTATTAATTGTTCTCTGCACTTGTTCTTCCAGCTTCAATGATCTATGTACCTATGTACCCAGGTCTCTCTGCTCTTGCACCCACTTTAGAATTTTATTCCCTATTTTATATTGTTTTTCAATGTTCTTCATTATCAAAGTGCATCACCTCACATTTCTCTTCATTGAACCTCATCTGCCACCTTTCCACGAATTCCACCAACCTCTTTATGCCCTTTTGGAGTTCCACATTGCTCTCTTCCATTTATAATTCTTCCAAGTTTCATGTCGTCTTTGTGTTGCACCTCTGTCCTGCTTTTGGTTATTGCTAACATTTCCAATGTCACTGACAATGCTGAATAATATCAAACGCTTGATAAATCAGTGGAGACAAAATATGCCAATGTTGGAAAAAGTGATCTGTGCAAACTGGGAAAAGGGCTCATGAGTAAACACAAGAGTCCCAGGCTCACTTGGAATGTCACTGGCAGCATTGTGCATTTCCTGGATAATGCACTCCCCCGTCCATGCTTCCCTGTTGAATTCCGCTTCCGTAACCTCATCTCTTATGTTGTTACCGGGGAGACAGAACCCAATTGTGTCGTCCTGAGGGGGCTGCTACATCACAGGCACCCCTCTTGTGTTAACACGAACCTGTCCTTGCCCAGTCCAATATTTGTACAGCATTGAGAACAGTCCTCATTGGAGTACAAAAATCTAAAAGTGGAGAGAAATTTTAATTGACTCTATCGCCTCATTCTCCTTTAATACCTGTTCCAATTGGGTGGAAAACAAAGCATTGGACTAGTGATACAATACAGAGGCAGTGGGGACAAAGGCTTCCAAAATTTCCAAACTGCCACCAGAAACAGGTGTTCCACATGGTTGAATGCATTAGCAACTGAAGCCTGTTCCTACCTCTAGAGGTTCAGCTCATGCTGCGTACTTGCATTTTTGATATTGCTGCCCCCTATTGCTCACCCCTGGATGAAAGTTTCATGCTGACAACAATCTTCAGGCTGAAATCTCCAGATGTGTCTAGTGGCAAGGATATTGCCCTACACTGAAGTTTCAAAGAGAAGTGTGGAGTTATTGATGCGAAGAATTATTCATATTCTGTGCTTAGTTACAAACACGAACCGAGGCAGGGAAGACTGCACATTTATGGGAAATGCATTTAACTTTTCTTCAAGTGTCAAATCTGCTGAAAGCATTTCATTTTGCAGTGAATTCCTTTGCACAGTAGAGATTGCCTGGAGACACCAATCCCAGGCTCACTTCGGTTTTTCATGACAGTGACTCTCAATCCATCAGTTGGACCACACCTTCCAGAAACCACTGAGATTTAATTCCATTAATGATGTCATTAGAGGAATTTTGCTGCACTGCTTTTTTTTATTGCTCCTGTTTGAAATGTGTGTCAGCGAAGGCAGAAGCTTACCTCTCTGTACGTTTGTTCCTGTCCACCTTCAGAATCAAGTGAAAATAAATGCTTGTCACTCGAACACAATTTTCTGTAGACATCTAATAAAAAAAAGCAAAGGGATCAAGCTATCTTCTTCTATCTGACAGGTCATATTTTGTAATCTTCTAGGGTCACTGCCAAGCTCACAGCTTGGTAATTGCTTGCGTTGACATTCATATTGACACTGATTTACTTTGATTTTTATCTGATTGAGGTCGGGCGCAAAGGTAAATTGTTCAAAAAAATGGTTCACAAGAACATTTCAGTAATGGAATGGAAAATGTATGCTTGAGCAAACAGAACTTTACTCAGAAACCTTCAGTACTGAATTAATTCTGAATCTTGGAAGACATAAATAAGTGTCCCCAGTACACTATTTTAGACTGGAGTTTTTAAGCTGAATTTATGCTCTATAAGTATCAGTTAAAAACAATCATGTGCATTGAAGAATGATTGTGAGGCAATCATTAATGTAGAACATCTTAGATCCATCGTTGATTCACTGTCATTACCATTTCCATTGCTATTCCTGGGGTCATTGAGAGGGAAATTTAACAGCATTTTGGGTAAACCAATGGGAAAAGCTGCTTTGCAATGTCTGACTATCTATCTAAATCCCACAGTGTGCCTCATTTTCAGTCGATCATCTGTCTTTGTCTTTAACCATTCCAGTTTTTTTTGTGTCCTTTACTTTGTGCCTGTTAAACAAGTTGATTTAGTTCAGTGTAACAATATCTTAAGTACATAAGAAATAGGAGAAATGAATGGACAATATAGCCCTTTAAACCTGCTCTGCCATTCAACAAAGCCATGACTGATCTTCGACCTCAACTTCACTGTCCCATATTATCCTTAAACCCCTTAATTCCATCAGTCCCCAAAAATCTATTGATCTAGCTCTGTTCTTGAGTATGCTCAATGATTAAGCATCCATTGCCTCCAAGATAGAGAATTCCAAAGATTCACCACCCTTTGAATGAAGAAACTGCTCCACATCTCAGACCTAAATGGCTGATATTTTATTCTCAGACTTTGACATTGCAGATTCCATAGCCAGGAAAATATTTTCTTAACTTTACCCTGTCAAACCCCTTATATACTTCTTTTAGATCGCCTCTTATTCTTCTGCGCTGCAAGGATTATGGATCTAGTCTACTTAATCACTCATGATAAGTCAATTACCACATGCCAGGAACTACTCTAGGGAAGCTTGGCTTCAATCCTTGTTAGTCAAGTATGTTCTTGGATAAGGTGACCAAGACTGTACATATAATTCCAGGTGTGGCTTCACATATGTCCTATGTAATTGCTGTTGTACTCTAAACCCTTTGCAACTGATGATAACATATTATTTTCTTTCCTGATTTTCTTGGTGTAACTGCATGTTTACATTATGTAATTCAGGTACAAGAACACCCAGGTTCCTTTGAATGTAAACATTCCGCCAGTCTCTTCCCATTCAATTTTTTTGTTGTTTTATCTCCCAAAGTGGATAACTTCACACTTGGCCACATTGTATTCCATTGGCCATGTTCTTGTTCACTGATCCAATCTATCTGTTTGCAATCTCTTTGCGTACGTCTCGCGATTTAACATACTCACCTAACTGTGCACCACCAGCAAACTTAAATATGTTTCACACAGTCACATCATCTAAGTCTTTAATATTAATTGCAACTACCTAAGTCCAACTACTGATCTTGCTGTACACTCTTGGTTACAGACTGCTAGCCTGAAAATGTCCTATTCATTCCTACTGTCTGTTTTCTGCCCATTAATCAATTCCCAATCCATGCTAATACAGACTCTCCAATATATGAGTCATCATTTTGTGAGATATCTTCTTTGACACCTTATCAAATTCAAGTACATTCACTAGTTCACCCATATCCATCTTACTTCCTTAAAAGACTTCAACAAACATGTCTATCATGAAATCCCTTCCTTAAGTTTATACAAATCATTTTGGTCCAAATTTTCTGATCTATGTTGGAAACATTGCTTTGAAAGCTGATGAGTCAGAAAACTGGTTGTGTTTAAAAGCACCCAAATTCTGATGCAGCACCCTGAAGAATTCCCTTAGTGGTGGAAAGCATGCAGAGCTTGGTAATGAAATGAACATAGAAGACATGCTCAGAGATAGTAGGAACTGCTGATGCTGGAGTCTGAGATAACAAGGTGTAGAGCTGGATGAACACAGCAGGCCAGGCAGCATCAGAGGAGCAGGAAAGCTAACGTTTTGGGTCTGGACCCTTGTTCAGACATGGGGGAGGGAAGGGGACTTTGAAATAAATAGAGAGAGGGGGAGGCAATGATGGAAGGTGGATAGAGGAGCAGATAGGTGGAGAGAAGGTCAAGGCTTGGCCTATCCATCTTTTCTCCCACCTATCCGCTCCTCCCACCTCACTGACCAACCCCCACCCCCACTTCCTACCTACTAGCCTCATCCCCGCCTCCTTGACCTGTCCGTCTTCCCTCAACTGACCAACCTCCATCTCAACTCCCCACCTACAATCACCTTTACCAGCTCCATCCCCGCCTCCTTGACCTGTCCGTCTTCTCTCCACCTATCTGCTCCTTTATCCACCTTCCATCATCGCCTCCCCCTCTCTCTATTTATTTCAGAGTCCTCTTCCCCTCCCCCATTTCTGAAGAAGGGTCCAGACCCGAAACGTCAGCTTTCCTGCTCCTCTGATGCTGCCTGCCCTGCTGTGTTCATCCAGCTCTACACCTTGTTATAGAAGACATGTTCTTTCTTTTACCATACTGGCAGCTCAGAAAGGATAGTCAAGTCAGCGGCTATTTAGGTCAGGTCGGGGAGTGTAGCCAAGTATATAGACATATATGGGCATATATTCCAATGAAGATGTGACGTGGCATTGTTATTTTCCTTACCAACATTCTTCTTAAAAATTTTGTTAATAGAAGTTTAAAAGCATGGAAATATTTCAGAATTATCCTCCAACTTGAAAAAAAAGCTTCCAGATCTTTCAAGATCATTAAAGTGAAGAGATGCTGTAATTTATTTTCTATTGAGATGGATGGAAAATACTGCTACTTCATAAAAATTTATCCTCTTTCTTAATAGTGTTCATGCCTTTATTACCATTTTGAATGATTTGTATCCTTCCTGCTTCATAATTTAAAACTGAAAAGAAAAATGATGTTGCACTGTTATCGCAGATTTAAGGATATCTTCAGTTGCACAATAAAAATGGATCTTCCCTTAAAAAAAACTGACTTTCAATAAACTCTTCTGCCTTAGTTTTTTTCACTCTTGTTTACTTGAGTCATATAGCTGCTTTAATGATTTTCTTACCAAGTATCAATTTATCCAAAGATTTGTTTCATTGATTTTCTTGGTGATTTTGAAATATTTTAACAATGCTTGTTTGCTAACCATGATGATGTAAACTTTCTTTTAACTCCTCAGCCTAGAATTTTTCGTCAAATGTAAAAACATATTTCCTTCCTCTAAAGAGTTTAACTTGATTTGGATGTCTGATATTCGCCACTGTATACAAACATGCATATGAATATCTGAATTAGCAGCTACCTCCTGGAGACTGGTCTATGATTTACTTAGATTTGCAGCTGATCCATTTGTAACTTCAACTCCATATGTCACTCACCCTCAATAATCTTTCACATGCTGCTGAGAAGAATATATCTACTTTTGCCTCAAAAATATTCAAAGATTCTGCTTCCAATGCCTCTTGAAGATGGAATTCCAAAGATTCACAAACCCTCTAAGAAAATAAAATCTCCTAGTCTCTGTCTTAAACGGGTAGCTCATTATTTTTAATTGTAACCCCTAATTCTGGATTTTCCCACAAGAGATCTATCCTGTTAAGCCTGTTGAGGTTCTTATATGTTTCGGTTGTCACTTTATAGAATTATAGAATCTGTACAGTGGGGAAGCAGGCCATTCGGCCCATTAAGTCCACACCGATCCTCCGAAGAGCATCCCACCCAGGTTCATCCTCCAATATCATCCCTGTAACCCTGAATTTTCCATGGCTAATCCACCTAGCCTGCATATTCCTGGACACAATTGGCAATTTAGCATGGCCAATCCACCTAACCTGAAAATCTTTGGACTGTGGGTGGAAACCAGAGGAAACACACACTGACATGGGGAGAATGTGTAAAATCCACACAGACAGTTGCCCAAGGGTGGAATCAAACCCGGTTCTGTGGCACTGTGAGCTTACTCTTCTAACTCCAGCACATTCACACTTCGCCTGTCCAACAGTTTCTCATAAGACCATCTGCCCAATCTAGGTATTGGTTTAGTAAAGATTGTCTGAATTCTTTCCAGCGCAATTATATCCTTCCTTATACATGGAGATCAATGCCGTACACAGCACTCCAGATGTGGTTTCACCAGTACCCTGTACAACTGAAATATAATATCCTTACTTTGAATTCACTTCCCTTCACTATAAATGATAACATTCACATAACACTCAGATCCCCTTCTGCATCTCAGAGCTCTGAAAATTCTCAGCATTTCATTATTGTTTATCCCTCTTGCCAAACTAGATAATTTTACATTTTCCCACATTATACTATATTTGCCCCATCTTTACCCATGCACTTATCTTTTTCCCTCTATAACCCCCTTGTGTCCTTTCCACAATTTACCTTTCTCCTGATTTTATTAGAGTCAGCAAAATTTACCAATCTTTCTTTTGGTCCCTTCATCCAGATCATATATATATTTATATAGTACAAATTTGAGGTATTAGCACCGACCCCTGCATCACCCCACTCATTATATCTGAGGTTGTTGACTTGCTCGCCGAGCTGGCTTCATTTGTTCAACAATTTTTGAACAAAAACAAGCCAGCTCGGTGAGCAAGTCAACAACCTCATCCACAACCTGAGCTACAGATCTTTGCCAAAACTTTAAACTCATTATATCTTGCCAACGAGCATAAAAAAGTCCACTTATACATGCTCACTGTTTGCAGTTAGCAAGCCAGTTTTCTCTCCATGCCAATATATTACCCACTTTTATTTTCCCCATCTGTCTTTGATATAGCACCTTATTCAATACCTCTTAGAAATCTAAGCACAGAACATCCACTGGTTGCCCGTAATGTATGCTATATGTTTCTTCTTCAAAGAATTTTTATAAATTGGCTAAACATGGTTTCCCTTTTACAAAACCATGTTAACTATGGCTGAGTAACTTGATTTTTTTAGTTGCCTTGATATTATGTTTTTACTAATAGCCTTGAACATCTTAAATGTTAAGCCAAATGGCCTGTAGTTTTCTCCCTGCTGACTCCCTCCATTTTAGAATGAAGCAATTACAGTCGCTGTTTCATAATATAATGGAACTTATCTAAAATCTAGGGTCTTTTTAGAAAATTAGAACCAACATATCAACTATCGCACCAGTCATTTCTTTTAAGACGCAAGGATGAATTCTGACATATAGCTCCAAAAAGCTTGATCAGTTCCACTTCTAGGGATTGTAAATTTCTTTAGTTTTTCCCTGCCGTTCATTTTCTGATTTGCTGTTGTTTCTGAGATGTTACTTGTATTCTCTGCAGATGAAAAGTACCAGTTAAATTCATCAGCCATTACCTTTTCTTTACCAATATTAATTCCTCAGATTCACTTTCTCCTGGTCAGCATTCACTTTGCTAACTCTTTACCCTTTTAAATATCTATAGAAATTCTTCTTATCTGTTTTATCTTTCAAGTTAGCTTTATCTCATCTGTAATTTTCCCTTCTTTAATAATCTTTTTGTTATTCTTTTTACATTTCATCTTGTTTCTGACCTGTCACCCATCTTTGTGCAATTGTACGCTTTTCTTTAAGTTTGAATTTACCTTCAACATTTTTATTCAAATTGTAGAACTTCGTCTTTCTCATTGGAATGTATCTATTCTGTTAATTCTGAATAAATCTGCCATTGCATCTCTATTGACCTATTCCTTACCCTAATTTGCTGGTTCACTCTAGTTAGCTCTGCTTCCACGTTTGCCTGATTGCCTTTGTTTGAGTTTAAAATATTAGACTTCTCTGACTCAAACTGAATGTAATATTCAATTATGTCAGTATTTTTGAAACCTTAGGGCACCTTCTTTAGGTCATTAATTAATCCTATGTCAAAATTTTAGGTCAGTTGTAGCATGCTCTCTGTTGGTCTCAAAATGTGCTATTCTAAAAAATTGTCTGGGAAAACATTTATGAATTACTTATCTGGGCTATGTACGATCACCTCACAACTCAAATCTTTATGGTCAATTAAAATCCCCCAGGATTATCACTATTTCTTTCTGACAAGCTCCCCATTATTTCTTCCTTTGCACTCTATTCTGCTGTGTGGTTGCTGATGGAGGGCCTGTATATAACTCCTACAGCTGGCTTCCCACCTTCATCATTTTTATCTTGACTCAAAATACTTCTACTTCCAGTTTCAGGTTAGGAGGGTTTGCCTCCAGCAAAATATTTTACCTGATGCAATATTGCTTATGTTATTATTCATTATTATAGTTAGATTTTATTGTCACATATGTGCCGCCATCTTGAATGACAACAAATAGAATTAAATACAAGATCCAATTAAAGAAACAGAAACAAGAGGAAAGGAAAATGCCCAGATCACCTTCGCTGCCACTGCTATGAGTCTTGAGCCAGGCTCACCAACGCTGCCTGCACTAGACCCACCAACGCTGTGATGCCACCATCGCTAATTCACCACCTTGAGCCCTGCACCTCCAACATAAGAAAGTAGGCAAGATAACATAGTATTGAACAGCCACCATGGTGTGAGGGTTTCCCCCATCAGGTAATTTGTACCCGAGGAGGCAATACTTAAACTAGCTTTTCGAATGTGGAAAAAAAAAGATCCTGTAACGTAGCACCAAGATTCAACAGACAATTATTATAGTTCACTTTTCCACTTGATTTTCTGAGTTAAAAATCCTTCCTCTCTAATGTCTTTATCCAAAATTTTATTTTCGGTTCCACCTATTCCCTACATTTTCTAAAAGTTAGTTAAATAGAAATAATCCAATACATCAAGACTCTTGTCAGAACTATCATGTCCGGTATCATCCAGAGGAATAGGACATTTTCCCATTTGCTGTGGACTCCTGTGGACCAAGTAGCAATGAGACAACACATAATTCTGTAACGAGTACAATGGTTTCAGATAACTTGGCAGTCAGGCCTAAGCACATAGATAAAGTCTGTCTTTATTTTAAACATTGGAACACTTCAATCTAGAAGATAAAGGGCAGCAGATACATGGTAACATCATCCCTGCAAGTTCCCTTCCAAGCCACTCACCGTCCTGAGTTGGAAATATATTGCCGATCATTCACTGTCGCTGGTCAAAATCCTGGAATTCCCTCCCTAACGGCATTTGGCATCTACATACAGCACATGAGCTGCTGTGGTTCAAGAAGGCAACTCACCACCACATTCTCAAGGGCAAACAGGGATGGACCAACCAGAGATGCCTTCTTCCAATGAGTAAATAATATTTTAAAAAATACTGTTGTTTCCTTATTTACTCACATAGGAGGCAAATGAGGAAGATAGACTTGTAATTTTTTTGACCAGGACATCTCAAAAGTATTACAGCACAGAGGAGACCATTCAGTCCATCATGCCTGCACTGGCTTGTTAAATGAGCATTGTTACTTAGTGCCAATGCCCTCTTGAATGCCCCAATTAAACCTGTCTCCACCACACCTCCAAGCAATGCATTCCATATGCTAATTTCTCATGAGTGAAAAAGTTCTTTCTCACTTCACCCTTGCCTCTTTTACTCATGGCTTTAAATCTATGCCCTCTTGTTCTTATTCCATTTATGAGAAGAAACAGGTTTTCCCCATCCATTCTAAGCTAATGGAGTGCCATTCTTTATTACAAGAGGAATTGAACATAAATGTGAAGACTGAATGTTTGAATTTTGAAAGCTCCTAGGCTCATTCTCTCCTCTTTGTATACCACTGTTCTACCACTTTGAGTGCATTTATACTGCCAGTGGTTCAAGACCTTCTGAGTTATGGTGAATGCCTAGTGATCCATGTGTCATTAGCAGAACAGGCACCGTAGGATATTGATTGTAAGTTTCAGTGAGTGTGACAGTATCAGCCTAACTAATCTGAGGGACAATTCATCTAATGTTGATGTGAGTCCCCATATGATGGTAAGGAGGACTTTGCAGGATTGATAGGGATGGTCATGTGCACTATTTAATAGTTTAATTGATCTATGTTTGATTATAATAGTCTGTTGATCTATATTCATTGTGCTTGATAGATTAAACCTGGATGGAGGCGCTGAGGACTTCAGTAAACTGCAGCTTGCAGAAAGACCCGAGGAAATCATGCGATTGTTGAGATTTTTAAAGCACTGTAAATTAACCTGATGTAGACTTAGAACTTGTGTAATCTCTGTATTGCTCTGAGATAAATCATGTATATAAAGCCTGAATGAAAAATCAGCAGAGAATAATTTGCCTTTGTCATTTCTGGGACCTAGGTCTGTGGTTGGTAGCCCATCTGAATTTATAATTATTCAACTTTTCTGTTGCAAATTGGCACAACTAAATGGCTTGCTATGCAGATTTCAGTCCAGCCCATTGCTATATCTTAACATTCAGAGATGTCAAATCCAGATGAGGAAGACTTTGATCAGTACTGGAAAGCTACCAAGCAAGGTTTGGAGAAAAGGGCCCGTTCTTCAAATAGACACTATTAATATTTGTTATCCTGGAAGCAGAGAGCTTTGAGAGTCATGGAATGGATTAATACCAAATTCTAGCATCATCTGTTTTCTATCATACCTTTTCTATTCAGGCACTCACTCACTCATTTACTTATGTATACCACAGAGACGCACAGTTTACAATACACTGAGAAGGCATTTCTTATAGCCATCATTCCAATGCACATTCTTCTTCTGCTTCCATAGTTAACTTCCGGGAACATCCCAAACTGTCAGAGTAAAGGAACAATCTGGTACTTCGCACCAGTCTGCATCACTCATTATATTGTTCACAAACACAGACATATATGTATCCACTCTGGCGAGTTTAGAGTTGGTTTGAGAACCATTCATTGTGTAAATCATTGAGCATGAATGACTAGGGGCATGTGGCAGACACAGGGGAGGACAGAGAGCTAGCCTGTCCCTTCTTCAGCAGGATTTAGCAACAGTCAACCTCCATCTGAGCACAAGAGCTTCAAAGAATCATGGTAAATGCACATAAATATGGACAATTCCATTAACCATTCTGGGCATAGCTTCTTGTCTAAACTGCTGAACACAATTGAGTGTGGAACAAACCTAGGGACATTTGAGACATTTGAAGGAGAGGTTACAAGCTTATTGATGCTTTATACAATGGGGGTGGCTGTTAGAAATATTCACGGTGATGTTAAGGAGATCTAGAATTCTAATCACCAAAAGATTCTCTTGTCTTTCTCCAACAATTGAACAGGGCTATTTGCAAACTTTTTTGTTGCTGACCAGCAGTCTGCTCCCATGTGGATCACTAGACATGCTGCAGAAATGCCCAGCACCACAGGCTCATGTCCAGAGTAGCATGGATGAGGCCAGCAAATTGCAAGGTGACATTATATTTGACCCACTGAGTTTGCTCCACTCCAGTGGCATTCAATATGTCAGGAGCAGGTGGAAGAAGTCAGTTGTAAGGACTAGATATAGTGGGAATGGTTGCAGGATACTGCACATAAACGAGCACTATCATCTCATCCCCAAGGACAACTATCCCACATTTTTCTTCATGATATCAGCTGTGACTTTTTTGGCACCAGCCAGGTTCCTGCATCATAAAGTTCCAGGTTCAAATCTTTTAATCGGTCAAACACAAAAATCCAGGCTGCCACTTTAATGCAAGTTGGAGGGGCTGTCTTTTGGATGAAGTGGTAACTGAGGGCCCATCTGACTGCTCTGGTAAATGTAAAATATCCTGTGGTACTATTTGGGAAAGAGCAGGGGAGATATCCTAGGTTCTAGCCAATATTTATCTCTCAATTAACATCATAAAAACAGATCATCAGTTAAGTATTACATTGCTGTTTATGGGAGTTTGCTGCACAGAATTACTTGTGGTTTTTCCTACATTACAAAAGTGACTGTAATGACTGTAAGGGCCTTCATTTTTCAGCAGCAGAGGGAGAGGCGACAGCGAGGACCAGGGGGCTGCCGGGAATATATTTGGGCAGAGGCTGAACCCGAGACACTAAACGTGTAGTGTCTACCACCCACCCTCCACCTCTAACCAAAAAAAAAGGACTCTGTGGTGTGTTGGTAAGGTAAGGTTTTTATACTTTTTCTATTTCTTCTGTATTGTGTAATTGGTTAAAAATTTACTTTCTTTTTTTATTTATCTATTAATTGGTTATTTGAAAAGACCATAGCAGAGAAGTATTAGAAAGTATTTAACTCATAAATTGATATAAAGTAATCAAGTAATTAACTAAGTAGAGATGGCTGGGCAGGTGATGTGCTGTAGCTGTATGATGTGGGAGCTGGCTGATCCCATTGTGAACGGCAGTGACCACATCTGCAGCAAGTGTTGGTTGCTGGAAGAACTCCAGCTCAGAGTTGAAGATCTGGAATCTGAGCTTCAAACACTGTGGCACATCTGGGAGGGGGAGAGTTACCTGGACGCATTGTTTCAGGAGGCAGTCACACCTGATAGATTAAGTAATTCAAATTTAGTTAGTGATCAGGGACAACAGGGTGTGACTGCAAATGAGGCAGGCAGGGGGATCCTGAGTTCAGGAGTGGAGGAGCCTCAGCTTTTGACCTTATCCAACAGGTACGAGATACTTGCTCCCTGTGTGGATGAGGAAAAGGGCTGCGGGGAGGATGAGCCAGCTCACCACGGCAGCATGGTGCAGAAGGCCATTCAAGAGGGGGGAGCAAATAGACAAGTGGTAGTTATAGGGGATTCTATAGTTAGGGGGATAGATAGTATCCTTTGCAAGCCGGATCGGGAGTCCCACATAGTGTGTTACCTGCCCGGTGCCAGGGTGCGGGACATCTCTGACCGGCTTGAAAGGATATTGGAGCGGGAGGGGGAGGATCCAGTTGTTGTGGTCCACGTTGGGACTAACAACATAGGCAAGGCTAGGATGGAGGACCTGTTTGGGGATTATCAAGCACTAGGAACGAAATTAAGGAACAGGTCCTCGAGGGTCATAATCTCCGGATTACTGCCCGAGCCACGTGCAAATTGGCTTAGGGATAAGAAAATTAGGGAAGTAAACACGTGGCTAAGGGAGTGGTGTGGGAAAGAGGGGTTCCATTTCATGGGGCATTGGCATCAGTTTTGGAACCGGAGGGATCTGTACCGATGGGACTGTCTCCACCTGAACTGATCTGGAACCAGTGTTCTAGCCAAAAGGATAAATAGGGTGGTCACTAGGACTTTAAACTAATGAGTTGGGGGGAAGGGAAAGGGAAAATGACAGGGAATATGATGGTAAATAAAAAGGTAAGCAGCAGGTTAGCATGTGTGCAGGAGGGTTTAAGTTCAAGGCAGACAATGAAAGAAGCAAAAAGGAAGGATAACTCAGGAGATATTATTAGAGATGTTGGAAATCATGAGGGTAAGAAAGCTAGCATAAAGGCACTTTACCTGAATGCTCGTAGCATTCGTAACAAGGCTGATGAGTTAACTGCACAAATCATCGCGAATGAATATGATTTGGTAGCCATTACGGAGACATGGTTACAGGATGGTTACGACTAGGAGTTAAATATCCAAGGGTACCAGACTATTCGGAAAGACAGACAGGAAGGTAAGGGAGGTGGTGTAGCTCTGATATTCAAGGACGACATCAGGGCGGTGCTGAGAGATGATATAGGTTCTATGGAGAATGAGGTTGAATCCATTTGGGTGGAAATTAGAAATTCTAAGAGGAAAAAGTCACTGATAGGCGTAGTCTATAGGCCACCAAATAATAACATCACATTGGGGCGGGCAATAAACAAAGAAATAACTAATGCCTGTAAAAATGGTACGTCAGTTATCACGGAGGATTTTAATCTACATGTAGATTGGTCGAACCAGCTCAGTCAGGGTAGCCTTGAGGAGGAGTTCGTTGAGTGTATCCGTGATAGTTTTCTTGAACAGTATGTAATGGAACCGACGAGGGAGCAAGCTATCCCAGATCTGGTCCTGTGTAATGAGACAGGAATAATTAATGACCTCATAGTTAGGGATCCTCTTGGAAGGAGTGATCACAGTATGGTTGGATTTAGAATACAGATGGAGAGTGTGAAGATAAAATCCAATACCGGGGTCCTGTGCTCGAACAAGGGGAACTACAATAGAATGAGGGAGGACTTGGCTAAAGTAGACTGGAAACAAAGATTTTATGGTGGGACAGTTGACGAGCAGTGGAGGACTTTCAAAGCAATTTTTCAAAGTGCTCAGCAAAAGTATATTCGAGTGAAAAGGAAGGACTGTAAGAAAAGGGGTAATCTGCCATGGGTGTCTAAAGAAATAAGGGAGACTATCAAATTGAAAGAGAAGGCATACAAAGTGGCCAAAAACAGCATGAAACTAGAAGATTGGGAAAACTTTAAAGGTCAACAGAAAGCCACAAAAAGAGCTATAAAAAAAAGTAAGATAGAACATGAGAAAAAACTAGCACAGAATATAAAGACAGATAGCAAAAGTTTCTATAAATATATAAAACGAAAAAGAGTGGGTAAAGTAAACGTTGGCCCTTTAGAGGATGAGAAGGGGAATTTAGTTATGGGATATGATGAAATGGCCGAGGCATTGAACAGGTATTTTGTATCAGTCTTCACAGTGGAGGACACTAATAACATGCCAGTAATTGACAAAGAGACGAAGGTAGGTGAGGACCTGGAAACAATCATTATTACGGAAGAGGTAGTGTTGGGCAAGCTAATGGAGCTAAGGATTGATAAGTCTCCTGGCCCTGATGGAATGCATCCCAGGGTACTAAAAGAGATGGCAGGAGAAATAGCAGGTGCACTGGTGGTAATTTTCCAAAATTCGCTGAACTCTGGGGCAGTCCCAGCAGATTTGAAAACAGCAAATGTGACGCCACTGTTTAAAAAGGGAAGTAGACAAAAGATGGGGAATTATAGACCGGTTAGCTTAACCTCTGTAGTGGGGAAGATGCTTGAGTCTATTATCAAGGAAGAAATAGCAAGGCATCTTGATAGAAATTGTCCCGTTGGGCAGACACAGCATGGGTTCATGAAGGGCAGGTCATGCTTGACAAATCTTTTGGAATTCTATGAAGACATTACGAGCAAGGTGGACAATGGGGACCCAGTGGATGTGGTGTACCTAGATTTCCAAAAGGCCTTCGACAAGGTGCCGCACAAGAGGCTACTGCATAAGATAAGGATGCATGGCGTTAAGGGTAAAGTATTAGCATGGATAGAGGATTGGTTGACTAACAGGAAGCAAAGAGTGGGGATAAATGAGTGCTATTCCAGCTGGCAGTCAGTGACTAGTGGTGTGCCTCAGGGATCGGTGTTGGGACCGCAATTATTTACAATTTATATAGATGATTTGGAGTTGGGGACCACGTGTAGGGTATCAAAGTTTGCAGATGACACTAAGATGAGTGGCAGAGCAAAGTGTGCAGAGGACTGTGAAACTTTGCAGAGGAACATAGATACATTGAGTGAGTGGGCAAAGGTCTGGCAGATGGAATACAATGTAAATAAATGTGAAGTCATACATTTTGGTAGGAGTAATAGTAAAAAGGATTATTACTTGAATGGTAAAAAGTTGTAGCATGCTGCTCTGCAGAGGGACCTGGGTGTCCTTGTTCATGAATCACGGAAGGTAGGTCTGCAGGTACAACAAGTAATTAGGAAGGCAAATGGAATTTTGTCCTTCATTGCTAAAGGGATTGAGATTAAAAGCAGAGAGGTTATGTTGCAGCTGTACAAGGTGCTGGTGAGGCCGTACCTGGAGTACTGTGTGCAGTTTTGGTCTCCTTACTTGAGAAAGGATGTACTGGCACTGGAGGGGGTGCAAAGGAGGTTCACTAGGTTGATTCCGGAGTTGAGGGGGTTGGTTTATGAGGAGAGACTGAGTAGATTGGGATTATATTCATTGGATTTCAGAAGATTGCGGGGGGATCTTATAGAAAGATATAAAATTATGAAGGGAATAGATAAGATAGAAGTAGAGAGGATGTTTCCACTGGCAGGTGAAGCTAGGACAAGAGGGCATAGCCTTAAGATTAGAGGAAGATTTAGGACTGAATTGAGAAGGAACTTCTTCACCCAGAGGGTTGTTAATCTATGGAATTCCTTGCCCAGTGAAGTAGTTAACGCTACTTCAGTAAACGTTTTTAAAGATAAGGTAGATTTTTTTTGAATAATAAAGGAATTAAGGGACACGGTGAGAACGCGGGTAAGTGGATCTGAGTCCACGAAAAGATCAGCCATGATCTTATTGAATGGTGGAGCAGGTTCGAAGGGCCGGATGGCCTACTCCTGCTCCTAGTTCTTATGTAATCCAACAAGTACTTCATTGGCTACAAAGCATTTTGAGATGTCAGATGGTCATATAAAGTGTTATTTGAAAGTATGCCTTTTTTTCATTCTGGAAACATCTTGGAGAAGCATTAGGTTTAGTTTTGCAACATGTATTTTGTTAACAGTCTTTAAAGGAAGAACTCAGGGTAAAATACATTTGGTCTGTAAAAATGGCTGTAGCTCCTTGATGCTAGCAGCATTATGAGGTAGGCAATGGCCTGGTGGTATTATCACTAGATGATTAATCCAGAAACTCAGCTAATGTTCTCTGGGCCCAAGTTCAAATCCTGCCATGGCAGATGGTGGAATTTCAATTCAACTTTTTAAAAAAAACCTGGAATTAAGAGTCGACTGATCACCATGAAATCATTGTTGATTGTTGGAAAAACCCATCTGGTTCACTAATGCCCTTCAGGGAAGGAAATCTGCCAACCTCACCTGGTCTGGCCTACATGTGACTCCAGACCCACAGCTCCTGACTCCTCAAAGCCTATCCGCCATCTACAAGGCATAAGTCAGGAATGTGATGGAATACTCCTGACCTGCCTTGATGAGTGCAGCCCTAACAACACTGAAGAAGCTTGATACCATCCTGGAGAAAGTAACCCGCTTGATTGGCACTACATCAACAAGCATCCACCCCCTCCACCACGGATGCTCAGTAGCAGCAGTGTGTACTATCCACAAGATGCACTGCAGAAATTCACCAAAGATCCTCAGACAGCACCTTCCAAACCTACGACCACTTCCATCTAGAAGGAAAAGGGCAGCAGACATATGGGAACACCACCACCTCCAAGTTCCTCTCCAAGTCATTCACTATCCTGACTTGGAAATATATTGCCGTTCCTTCACTGTTGCTGGATCAAAATCCTGGAATTGCCTCCTTAATGGCATTGTGGGTCAACCCACAACCGTTAAACCACAGCAGTTCAAGAAGGCAGCTCACCACCACCTTCTCAAGGGCAACTAGGGATGGGCAATAAATGCTGGCCAGCCAGAGACACCCACATCCCATAAAAATGAACAGAAAAAAAGAAATTGTGCTACACAGCATTTGGACCCATTTTGGCACTGGCCTCTGTGCCAACTCCTGCTGAATATCTTGGGTTGGGATGCAGCATTTAATTTCCAAATGATCAGACCTCCGTCACTGATTCCTTCTCTTGCACAGACTGCAGCTTTGCAGTTGTGGAGGCGGGGGCCTAGAGGTATTATAGCTGGAATGTTAATCCAGAGACCAAGCAAATATTTCTGGGGACCTGGGTTTGAATCCCACATGGCAGATGGTGGAATTTGAATTCAATAAAATATCTGGAATTAAGAGTCTAAAGTATGACCATGAATTCATTGTTGGGGGAAGAAACCCATCTGGTTCACTAATGTTCTTTAGGGAAGGAAACTGCCAGCCTTACCTGGTCTGGCCTACATGTGACTCTAGACCCACAGCAATGTGGTTGACTCTTAACTGTTGAATGAGCATAAATGTTGTCTAGCCAGCAACGCTCTCAGCCTGTTAATGAATAAAGGAGATTAGATTGCACTCTGCATAGTGTTTTACTGGCACTGGAGGCAATCTCAGCGCAGCTAACAGACAAGTAAGCTCAACAAGGGGGACAGAGATATATGATCTAGAGGCATGCTAACATCTGGAGCTTTGTCAAATGAGGCTGCAATTTCTTAGTCCTTTATGAGGAACACCTTGAGTGAGGTCCAAATAAGCATCAGAAACTGGTGAATTGTCGGCACGCAATCTCAACCGAAGGGACTCCTTTCCAAATTTGCTGGCCTGAAAATGCAATTGCAATTGTCTAAAACCTCAAATGCAGAAAGTAAGTTTGGGACTAGAGCAAGTTACCTTTCTTGTGTATTGAACTAAATTTGTGGTGTTGCCCAGGGATTGGAGAACTGTTTTAATTGGTTTCAGATACTGATTTTTTTTGTTTTCCCTTATAATAAGGAAGTAGAGTAATAATTTGGCTCAGGTTTTAGCTTTCAAACAAGTATATTAAACAGTAAAACAATTGAAATGATACCAGTTTCACAATATATTATCTCTATTGCAGTGGTGAAAATTAGCTAATTTCTTTTGTAGTCAAAGTAAAAATATAGAATTAGAATTTGAATTTGAATTCAGCATATTTTCACATGTACTCAAGTATAGGGATACATGAGCACAATGAAAAGTGTACAAAGTTGCCATTTCCTTGCCATCTTAGGTACAAAGATACCTACGTACAAAATCTTTGCTTTAAATTAGAAAAATGATGAAATAAAGTTAAAGGATCAGCATTACAGTCCTTATAAAGCTAGGTAGAAAGATACCTCGGTACAACATCTTACAAAATAATAGTAAAGTACTGCAGATGTTGGAAATCTGAAACAAACGCAGAAATACTGGAGAAACTTTGCAGATCTGGCAGCATCTGGGAAGAAGGAAACAAAGTTAACAACTTGAGTTCTTCAGTTCCGAAGAGCAATCATACCAGATTCAAAACATTACCTCTGCTTCTCTCTTTACAGATGCTGCCAGACAGGCTGAGTTTGTTAGCATTGTATGTGTTTGTTTGTAATAAGTAATCCTCCTGTGACAAATAATGATACAAGCAATATTTCCTTCTTTTCTTTCGTTTATCTGCAGAGGCTAACTAGCCTGACCATTATTATTCAAAAGCAACAAGCAGATGACCTGAAATGAAAAAGCAAAATGCTGTCAAAGTCTCAGTGAACGTTTGCATGTTAACTTTCTTATATTTCAACAATGGCTGCACTTCAAATATATTGTGAAATAGATAAATGCAAATCCTTTCTTCCCCATTTTTGAATGCAGTGTCTTGACCCTTTTTCATAGATGTCGTTTTCCAGATCATTACAATAAATTTATCAACTGAAGTTGGTGTAGAATTTCTGTGAGTATTTTGAACTCTTCATGTGTGACAGAATTAATTAATGAAGTGAAGGGAAATCTTTTGATTAAAAAATACCTTTTTTGACATTCTTTCATTGCAGGAATAGGCAGTAGTGTTTTCTTGCCGGGCCAGTAACTGAGCTTTTATGGACAATGAGGTAGAATGAGGTATTTCTGTCCAGTATCGAATGAGGAGATAGGTGAGGAGAGCAAGCCAGACAATGAGTCAAGTGCAGACAGAGAAAAGCTGCCAACATGTGATTTGGATTCAAACATGATCAGACTGGTTTATCTCAGAAAATAGTATTTCTGATCAAAATTTCACAATGGAGATTTATACATGGAGATTGAATACATCAATATCTTTTTCATAGATTTTCCTTCTGGCCTTGGATAAAACATCCTGGTGGGGTGCAGTTCCAACAGCACTGCTGTTTCTTCAGTCATTCCTCATGTGTGAGTCAAAAATTTGAGGGTTGGTGGGTTTGCTTTACCATAGAAGGCACCACAAGCCTAATCTTGAGTTCACCCTAAGTTCACAAACAAGATCCATCCAGTTGAAGTCGCTGGCTAGAAAACAAAATCAGAGATTTTCTGATTCAGTTTCTCCTGAGCAGAGAGGGACTGATGCCAATTTTCAGCAAACCTCATTGATGCAGTACAACAACAACTTACATTTATATAGCACCTTTAAAGCAAGGGTGTTCACAGGAGAGTTATCAAACAAGATATGTCTGATCCACGTTAAAGTGGAAGCTAATTACCAAAAGTTTCATCTAAACAATCGTTTTAAGGGGCATTTTAAAGGATGAAAGGGTGGTAGAGAGGTGGAAAAGGTTAGGGAGGGAAGTCTAGTACTCAGGGCTTTGGCAGCTGAAAACATGGTCACCAATAGTGGAGTGACTTCTAAAAAAGAAATCTGCACTGAACAAAAGACTGGATTTGAAGGAATGCAGACATTATAGAAGGTTGTTGATCTCATTTAGGTTACATTGATAAGAACCTGTGAAACTAGTAGCGGGATTAGAAACAAAGGGTCTGGGTTTTACGCTCACGCTGCTGGTGCGTTTGAAAGCTGGGGGTGGCTCATAGAAATGGTCACTCAGGTGCTTCTTTCCTGCCACTGCTGCTATTCCATAAATGGCAAGGTATGCCCATGCCATGTACTAACCTGTCAGCTTTAGTTGCCTTCATTGGTTTTGGGCAATCGTAGAGGGTGAACCTTCATTGTGAGTCTCCTGTGCTCATCGGAGGTAAGTACCCCTCACCCCACCCCCGCTCCCTCACCCAAACTTCAAGGCTACACTTCCCCTTGACCCTAGTCCTTCGCCTCTCAAACTCGTTTTAGCTGAGGTGAGGTGGAGTAGTGTGCAGGGACAAGAGCACCCCATAAAATCCAGCCTGAGATGTTGCCTAATTGGGAGATAGCAGAGATCATAGGTTATAGGCGAATGAAATTTGGTGAGCGATGTTGGGATCTTGGATAACTTCAAGTTTGCAAAGATTGGTTACTCGGTGGAAAAGGCAATTTAGGGTTACAAAGGCACACAGGAGCTTTAAAATTGTGGCTTGGCTTGAGTCAAGTGATGTTATGAAGATGGAATATCGTGATGGTGTGGGTATGTAGTCAGAGACTTGTCTCAGACCCAAACACGACTCCAAGGATGCAACCAACTGCAGCCTCAGGTAGGTGCAAAGGTGATGAATGGAGTCGATCGTGAGGGAATGGAGTTTGTGACTGGAACCTATGATAATGGCTTCAGACCTCCTAACAGTTAAAGGCAAGAACTTCCTGTTCATTTAGTACTGGATATTGAGCAAATAGTTTGACAATTTGGAGGCTGTGGGGAAGACAAGAGACTTCAGCTCACATTAGAATATTTGCCACTGTGTTTTCAGAAAATGTTGTCAAAGAATAGCATGTAAATCGGAAATAGGAACCAAGGATTGATCCATGAGGGCCATCAGCGATAAAGGTGTGGAGGAAGAAAGAAAAGCCAGTGCAAATGATTCTCTGACTATGAATAGGTTGAATGGCATCAGCTAAGTATAGCCCAACCCAGCTTGACAAGGAAGGAGAGGCATTGGAAAAGGAAAGGATGGAAACAATTCAATAATGATATTGATGGATTGTTTATCACTGTCGCGGTCAGATGCAATGTATTTTGTTGATTTTCTAAGAGTTGTAATGATACTGTGACAGGGCAGAAACCTGAGTAAGGGATTGAACCATAATATTCTAGCTATGATGGATTTGTAGGGACTTTGTAGAGGTGGCTGGAAGTGACCTGGTAGTTTGCATGGAAGGTGGGGTTAAGGATTTTCTTTTTGAAGTGAGCAATGAGAATCCTGAGGAGGAGGGCAAGGCAATTACAACATTTAAAAGGCATCTGGATGGGTATGTGAACAGGAAGAGATTAGAGGGATATGGGCCAAATGCTGGAAAATGGGACTAGATTAATTTAGGATATCTGGTCGGCATAGAAGAGTTGGACTGAAAGGTCTGATTCTGTGTTGTGCATCTCTATGACTCTACGACCTGAGAGGGCGATTAAATGAATTCGGTAGCACAGGAGCTAGAGAGGGAAATAAAATGGTTAGCAGTTTAGTGAGAATAGAGTCAAGGGGGCAGGATGTGGGCCTCATGGAAGAGTTGAACTTGGAGACAGCATGAGAAAGGATAAAGAGAGAAACTAGAAAATGTTGTAATTTCAGGACTAGGGTAGGATGGATCTTTTGAAGAATTTATAAGGTGCCACACCAAAAGTTATTGTGGAAAATAAAAGCTCATGATTGAGTGGATAACATTTTAGCATGGATAGAAAGGAGACAAATGGTCTATGACTGCTCCTATTACATTTACAATTATAGTTCAGAGGGCTAGTGAAAGAAAGGGATCTGTCAGCTCTGTCAGCACCTACCAAAGTGATGATTTCTACCACATAAAAGGACAAGTTCAGCAAATGCATGGGAATATCTTCTCCTGTAGGTTCCCATATAGGCCACACACCATCCTGACCTGCAACTATCTCAATGTTTCTTCACTGTGACTGCATTGAAATAACAGAACTCCTTTACTAACTGTGCTGTGGATGTACCTACACTGCATGGACTACATTCACAAAATGTTCAACAAAACAGTCCACAACACTTTCTCATGGCTGATTAGAGATGGACAATAAATGTTAGATCAGCCAGTGACACTCATAGGCAGTGAACAATTTTCTTTTAAAAAGAATTGGCTGAATACCTATATTCTCAATCCATAGACTCCTTGCATTATGCTTGGAGGTGAATGAGGAGGAGATAGAAAAGAGGGACTTATGTAGATGATTTGTAGGAGACAATAAAAGCTGCAAGATACCTTTGTGTTCTCGGAAGTTTATGGATTAGTGAGCAGTTTCAGCAGATAAGAATAGGATCCAATTGCACTTTATGTAATCAAGCTGGATCTGGTGGTGGATGGTTTAATTTGTTGTCAGCCATATCTATTCAAGTTTGAGCCTCTTGGGTCTAAAATTTCTGTGCTGAACAACAGAATGGTCAGAATGAGAGACCGTAATAACTTTCTTGGGGACTAGGGACTCAAATGTGGGGAAAAGTGTGGAACTAGCTGAACTGTTCTTGCAGAGAACTAGCATGCTTAGAAACAAAGCGAATGGCCTCTTTCTGTGCTCTAACCATTCTGTGGATCTATAAAGGTTAGAACAGTTAAAGGAAGGAGATAAAAGAAGAAACGGAACTGATGAGCTCAAATGACGAATGTAGTGATTGTAACGAGGTCAGCCAGTGGGACCTCATAGAATATGAGTTCCCTGATTAGGGCTGTTAATCGCATCCAATCAGGGAGCCCTGGCTGACAGATAACTAGAGGAGCATCGGAGATTATGACACTTTTGGTGCTGACTCTGATAAGGCAGTGCCAGAGTCAAGGACTTTTCACATGTAAATAAAAGGTGACTTGGTGATGGGATATTGGCCCCTATGGAGTTATTTCAACAAACAGCAGCCAAAATGTGAGTATGAATAGACTCAGGGAAAATTTGAGTTACAGAGGCCTAATTATGATGCAGGATTAGGATCTACATATACATCCTGGTGAAAAACAGGGAATGGAGAGACAGTAGGAGGGAGTCCACTGACTTCAGAAGTAAATCTCTGTCTCTGACCATGGACTATGTTGCTAATTTCCTCAAAAAAACATCCATCGTTGTTGAGAGAAACACTTTCTGAGAAGAAATTTAAAGAAAATTAAACTGTGAACTGTGAATGTGTCTATTGATGACTATGCTCTGAGTCAGCATATATGTAAGACCAAATAATTTTCTGTGGAACAATTCCCTTTGTACCATGTCAGTAAAAAACTATGAGCTGCAGTAATCATGGATGGGGCTTGTATAGGATTGATACGTAACTTCATAAATTGCAATGAGGGAAATGCTTTTTTGGTGCATAAACACCTTGCAAGTTAGGACCCTTGTTGGCATGTGCCAATGGATATTGCAAAGAGATTAGTTCAATTTTTCTTGGCAAAATTTCTTATCTAGATTTGATTAATGTTATATTTTAAAAGAATAATTTGGCATGCACATTTTTACAAAACTTGATGACTTAGGCAATAGTCCAGGAAAGTTAGACAATGAACAGATTACTCACTCTCTGATACCTAAATGCAAATACTGTGTGAAAGGTACTTCTCTGTGCAAGAGGGAGGAGGAACAAATGGGTCCATGGATCCTCGTGACAGACTAGATCTAAGATTGCCAGCAATGATAAACAGTGAAACATCTTTATTTGGTAAGAGAAAACAGTTTGACTATTGCAGTGGGGTATCAAATTGAGGACAGGGAGAGGAAAATCCAGAATTTCCATCTTTCAAAATGAACTAGGAGGAAAAGATCATTGTCTAATTTCACGGAAACCAGACAGACAAGTTATCTTTGTGATTTGACAAAGGCCCCTAAGCAGTCACTTTGTAAGAATATTCTCCAGAGGCAAGTGTGAATATTTAGGCCTGATTAGAAGGTGATGATTTCATTAAGGGCTACAAATGAAATCATAAAGCCAACCCACTTTATAATCATCAATTAAATCCCAGGATTACTTTGCAGTTGTGCAACTCATTATATAGTCTTGGCATCACTGAGGACAGCATTTCCATATTTAAGGCCCTCAGCAGATTCTCTGCATCATACAGCTGTGGTTTTGAGAGCAGAGCCCACCAACACAAAAATTCATCTGTATATGAATGTATAAGAGAATAGAAAGAAGAAATATTGTGAAAATTCAAAAAAATTAAGAGGGTGCTAGTTCTTTCATAAGTTATTGCTCAGGATTCCTGTGAATAACAAAATGTTATTAAGTACCTAACTGGGATAGGCTTCCAGTTGTTATGCTGAAGAATAATGGGAACTGAGTGGGTAGTCTGGATCTGAAGCAAGGTTTACCTGCCCTGTTTCTTTAAGACTGCTGCCCAGGTACAGTCCTGATGAAGGGTCTTGGCCCGAAACATTGACTGCCGTGCTTCTCGGATGCTGTCTGACCTGCTATGCTTTTCCAGCTCACATTTATTGACCTCCACTGCCAACAGAAAGTCTGGTAAAATGTAGCTGATTGGTAATTAATCTCAAATTCTACAGTGAGCTCATAAATTTCAAATGCAAGATCAGAATAATCCAGAAGGAAATGCTTTCTTTTACTGAATACAATGAGATTTTGGGATGCTCTGCTACATCTGCTAGAAGCGCCTGACAGGCTGAGTGGAATCTTTGACAACGAGGTGTAGAGCTGGATGAACACAGCAGGCCAAGCAGCATCAGAGGAGCAGAAAGGCTGACGTTACGGGCCTAGACCCTTAGGCCCGAAACGTCAGCCTACCTGCTCCTATGATTCTGCTTGGCCTGCTGTGTTCATCCAGCTCTGCACTTTGTTGTCTCAGATTCTCCAGCATCTGCAGTTCCTACTAACTCTGAGTGGAATCTTTACCTGGTGAGATAGAGGTAAGTCCCTTTCTGGACCTAATGGTGACACCAGCATGGAAGTGGTCTGCCTGTACTGAAACAAAACCAATGATAATGGTTTTTTTGGGTATTGCTAACCCTGGGAAGAAAAAGAAAAACATTGATCAATGTACCCAACACCATAAAAATAAACTTTGCAGATAATCAATTTTTGTTAAATATGCAATGTTCTCATATTTTCTTATCTTGAAATATTTAGGCCAAAATTTGCAGCGAGTGGCAGGGTAGCAATGGAAAGGATTAAGTGTAGAAGGTCTAATAGTGCTATTTGCTGAGTCAGGGGTGTTCCTGACAAAATTTACTTCCTCAGCGAATGCTACCACAAACACATTAAATTTTCTTTTGCGTGAAAAAATATCTCCACCATCTGTAAACAGTTGAGAACAATCCATTGATGTAAAGTGTTTGGGTCAGGTTATAAATGTGATATGACGTTATACGAAAACTGTGGGTTGTAAATGTCACTAATGGCATACAGTTTCGAGTGTACCTTAATCAGTTGGGGATTTTTCCCTTGCCATTGGGAGATGGATTTGATTATGTACGGGGAATTAAATCCTCCAAAAGTGAAACAAAGACAGTATTCCACATCATTTCTCCCTCTACTGGCTTTCATCTAGGCAACTTTGAAGGAAAGCGAGATCTCCCAGACAACTGTATGAAAGAACAATATACTTTAGCATATAATTAAGTTCAAATTCAATCAAGAATTCAGCTTTAGCAGTTAGCACACCTATTTCTTGAGCTGTCAGCAACTTACCAGGGTCCCTATGTGTCTGCAAAGTGAGGAAAGTGTTACTTCAGTGAAACTGACATGCTGAGAAGCCTTTGATCAATTACACAGCAAAGCTCCAGCCATGGCCAAATGAGAAGCTGCTTCTCACAGCATTCCTTTTCAGGGTGTGTTCACTGCTTGACAGGTCTTCGTCAAATTTCTGGAAGTCACTTCCTCTGTGTTGACTGGCTACACTAGGAATGAACTTTGTCACTTGGTTGACCTGAAGTAACTCCACAGAGGCTGGTTTATCGTCACCAACTCACCCTTTATTTACATGTGGAGAGTCTGGACACTGGCACAGTTTCCTCAGAGCCAGTGAACAGAATCTCTGACACTCCTGTTTGTATCTGTCAGCCAGGACTCCCTAATTGGACTCGATTAACAGCCCCAATCAGGGAACTCATATTCTATGAGGTCCACCTGACTGACTGTGTTACAATTGCTACATCCCTCTACCTCTGGAGTCCAAGGACATAGGTCAGTTCTTTCTTTTGTACCTCCTCCTGGGATGTTTTAGCACTGGGTCGGATTCCTCTGATAAGGGTGGCATGCAATGCACTGTAGCTCACCGCTTGTGCCTGGAGTGTCTGGAAGAAGTTCATTCTTTGCTTCAGGTGGCAAAGGCACTGAGATGGCAGCATCTGATGTATCCATCTCAGATTCAAAGGTATCTTCTACACTTGACAGAGAGGGAGAACCCATGAAACAGTCAGAAAGGCTGTCGAGGAGCCAAGCACCTTTTGCAA
Source organism: Rhincodon typus (assembly GCF_021869965.1). NCBI lineage: Eukaryota > Metazoa > Chordata > Chondrichthyes > Orectolobiformes > Rhincodontidae > Rhincodon > Rhincodon typus. The sequence goes on from NC_063332.1 coordinate 118,271,951, forward strand.
GTTTGCAGCTTTCATATGGTCAACCTGCTTTTATAGGACCGTCGCAACTACCTGAACTTTTAATGTCACTGGTCCTGACCTTGCATCAACCACGCCTTTTACCGATACAGGGCCGTTCCTGTTTTTCCTACAGCAAACTTTGTCCCTTGAAGTAAACTGTCTCACTCACTTAGCAGAGTCTTGTGTCTGGCAGTGGCACTCCTGATGCCGTTTCACACGCCCCCACTGCAGGACAGGGAAGATAAGACTTAACTTGGTGTGGAGTCTTCTGTCCATGAGGAACTCTGCTACAGCTATCCCCGTAGCTGCATGAGGGATGGTCCTATAATCAAATAGGAACCAGAACAGTTGAGTATCTGTAGGCTGTTTCTTTAAACCTGCCTTCAAAGTTGGACTGCTCTTTCTGCCAGACCATTAGATGATGGATGATATAGCTGTCCTTATATGTCAAATACCATTCAACTTTAGGAAATACTCAAATTCCCTGCTGGTAAACGATGGCTCATTATCTGTGACCAACACTTCAAGGAATCTGTGCATTGCAAAAGATGTGCACAGTTTTTTACTGTCATCGTCCCCACGTTTGACAAATGAACTCTATGCACATCCAGCCACTTTGAGTGGGCATCCAAAATGACTAAGAACACTAAGCCCATGAAGGGACCTGCATAGTAACCGAGTCTAGGGCTTATCCGGTCATTCCCACCAATGTGGGGGTGCTGCTGATGGTAATTTTTGTCCTTGTTGGCACTCTGAGCTATGCCCCACCAATGCAGCTATGTCTGTGTCTAATCCTGGTCACCAGACATAACTTCTCACCAATATCTTCATTTTGGAAATCCTGGATGACCCTGCTGGAGTTCATCCAGTATCCAGTGGCGAAATTTGCTCAGGACAATCACTCTTGCTCCTTATAATAAAGTCCTCTACTGTGATCTGGTCTCTCCAGGTTCAAAAAGGTTTCAATTCTGGTTGGTGACGGCCCTTTGGTTTCCTCCATCAACATCAGCTGTTTCAGTTTTGCCAGGACCGGATCTTTCTGTGTCCAAAGCCTGATATTATCAGCTGTGACTGGAAGAGTATCCAGAAAATCTAAAACCATTACAGACTTTTCCAGTGGCAGTACCACCGCTGGTGTATCTGCCAGTGAGAGGTGGCTCAATGCATCCATATTTGCATCCACACTTGGCCTCCCGGGTGGTGTTCCAACTTGTAATTACACGCACTTAGCATTAGAGCCCATCACTAAATTTGGCCTGAAGTTATGGATGGCACTGCCTTGTCCTCTCTAAGTAGGCCTAGCAGCATCCATTATTATCACAAATTTACATCTGTAAAGGTATTGGTGGAACATCCTGATTCTAAATATGACTATCAAACCTTCCTTCTGTATCTGCGCATATCTACATTCTGCATTAGCCAAAGTCCTGGATGCATGCGCTATTGGATGTTCCTCTCCATTGGGCCATCTATGAGCTATACAGCCCAGATGCGGACAGGGAGGCATTGCATGTCAATACGAGGTCTCGCTTGGGATCGGAGTGTGCCAACACCTTACAGGTTGATAGCTAGTTCTTCACTTCACTTAAAGTTATGATTTGGCTATGTTACCATTTCCAAGGCTGACCCTTTTTTAAGAGTTGATGCAAAGATGTCAGGATGGAGGCCAGGTTATGTATGAATTTTCCATAATAATTCACCAGGCCAAAGAAGGACCTAAGATCTGGTCTTTGATTGATTGCCTTCACTTTATCTTCCAACATGTGTGACACAGTCTTGTCGATTTTGTAGCACAAGTAGGTCACTTGGGGTGCCTGAAATACACATTTTTCCCTTCTAAGGCATACGCCCACTTTGGAGAAACATCTAAGGACTGTGTCCAAGTTCTCTAACTGCTCCTTATTGGTCTTCTCTGTTATTAGCATGTCATCCAGATAAATGGTGACCTGGGGTAGACCTTATGAAATGTTCTCCATCATTTGCTGAAAAATTGCACAGGCTGACAATACTCCAAATAACAGTCTCATATATTGGTACAAACCCTGATGGGTATTAATTGTAGAATACTTCTGTAAATCCTCATCTAACAGCAATTGCAAGTACACATGACTCATATCCAGCTTCATGAAGAAAAGCCTCCCCCCTGCCAGTTTTGCGTATAAATCCTTTATGTGAGGGATGGGGTATTTGTCCAGCTGCAAAAGGCAGTTTACCGTTTGTTTAAAATCCCCACAAAGGCGAACCTACCCATTCGGCTTCACAATCGGTACGACCAAACTGGACCTCCAGCCTCTTGATTTCTGCCTCTACTTTTACCCATAAGGCAAATGGCACTGGGTGGGCCTTTCAGAATTGTGGAGTTACTTTCTGGTCAATATGCAAGGTGACCTTGTTTCCTTTGATGTTCCCAGACCTTCCTGAAAGACTTCCAGGTATTTAATTAGGACGTCACTCAGGCAGCCATTTTCTAATTGAGAAAAGTTGAGTCAATCTAGTTGAATCTTTCTCAACGAATTTGACCCCATCAGGCTTGGGCCCGAGCGTTTTACTACAATCAGTGATAACTGAACCAGTTGTTTCCAATACAAGATCCGAACCAAAGTTGCACCCTTATTCTGTAAAGGTTCCCTGGTATAGGTTCTCAGTCTAGCTGAACGTAAGGGTTGGAGTCCACAGCAAATTTTATTTTATGACTGGTTCGGCGATCATTGAAATGACCACGCTGGTATCAACCTTCGTGAGAACCAGGTGACCATTTACACAGACATTTATTTTGATTGGTTCTGATTTGGATATTGCTGAGGAATTAAACTGTTCCAAACCAGATATAGGTGGACTTCCCAGGGCCTGCACTCTACTGGATACCAGTCTATGAGTTCTGTTACTCAATTTACGTCTAGTGGGTCTCTTTTACTCTCTCGAGTCCTCACACTGGCAGCGACTACAATGGCTTGCCAACCCAGATCCTGAAGAAAAATGTAACCGTTTGGCCAAGACATTGCTTTGTTTTGGGGTTTTTGCTATGGACTGACCTAGAGTCTGTCCGTTCAGGATATGTCCTAAGTGAGGCTAAGCAATTGCCTTTACTCAAGTGGTGTTCCGCAAGCTCAGTTGGACTGCTGAGGGTGTCCACTTCTATCGGAATATCCTGGAACTCATATGCTCCACTTGCTGCGTTTTCCAATGGTAAAGCTAGTTGTAGTGCCTGTTTGAAGTCCAGTTGGGCTTCAGCTTGGCGGTGCTTTTGCATGGTTACATCATTAGTGCCACGTACCAAGTGGCCTCTCAGCATCTCATTAAAGGTTAAAACAAAATTGCATGCCTCTGCTAGTCATCTTAACCTAGTCAAAAATCCTGATACGGATTCCCTTAGTTCTCAAATTACTGAATAAAACTGATAGCACCTCAGAATGAGAGGAGGCTTAAGGTTGTAATATTCCTTAACTAAATCCGTAAACTCTTCAAACATTTTAGTGTCTTGTGCCTCAAGGGAAGTTAGGCTCCTAATAACCTAAAAAAGCTACGGGTCCCAAGCTGTCAGGACAATTACTCATTGCTTTTTGTCTGACCCAACGTCAATTGCCTGGACAAATTAATGCATTCTTTCCACGTTTTGGACCCAGTCTTCAACAGCAGGATCGAAGGAGTCAAGTTTCCCAAACAATGGCATTATGTCAGAAATGCTTACCCCCATCTGAAAGACAACTGTTACAAGCTAATTTCGTCAGGAGCGTAATCATTTGCTGCCACTGAAATAACTCCACAGAGGCTGGTAACCCATCACCAAATCACCTTTTTTTAATACATTGAGAGTCCTTGGCGCTGATCCAACTCCCTCAGAGCTAGCTCTCAGAGTGAACAAAACCTCTGAAACTTCTGTCAGCCAGGGCTCCCTAATTGGATCAGGTTAACAGCCCCAAACAGGGAACTCATTTCTATGATGTCCACCTGGCTGACTTTATTACAATCATTACATCGCTGTTTAACTCACTTATGACCTGCATCTTTCTGGAATCCACTGGGATTCCTTGCTCCTATGTTATGTGTCCCAAAACAATGATTTTTTTTTTTCTTTGAGAATTGACACATCTTGTTCAGTGCAAGGCCTGCACTTTACAATGTCTTTCAGACTCTCAGACTCATGCTGCATTTTGGTCTGACCATGTATCAGGGTATCATCCATTTGACAGAAATTGAACTAAGAGAAGTTCATGCACATCAGAAAGAGAAGGACGAGTGCACTAGGATCAGACAGCTTCATTGGGAAGATTGGTCCAAATATTGTCCAATAGACCAAGTTCTCAAGAAGTACCATGAACTGAAGCAACATGTAACAGCTGTACTGACCTCCTTGTTTATGAGCACAGACTGGTTACACGGATGTCCATGAGGGAAGAAATCCTGAAGTGACGTCATGGGGAACTTAGGAATCACTAGATGCAGAGGATAGACTCAACAATCAGTGCAGTTTGTGGTAGCTCTTTCCCTCTATTCCTCCACCTCATCAATCCAAATATTCAGGAGGGGGAGCTTATAGCCCAATCTATCAGAGACTAAATAGACTCTTGTTTTTCTGTCAATATGCATTCAATCCTGGATATTGGGTTACACATAACTTGACAAAATATGATATCGTTTAGAATAAACTGGTAATTTGATTGTTGACAAATTGTAACTAGTGTGTCACTGCAAGGATTAGTGCTCGGGCCTCAGCTATTTACAGGCACAGATTATTTGATGGTAATGACAGCTAAACTGTCTGTAATTGCTATCATTACTCCACTGAAAGTAGCAGCAATGTCTGGAGGCAACGATTGTGCATGATAATGTGGATAGAGGAGAGAGACAGAGAGAGAAATTGTTGCCTTTGGATGGCTGGGTCAAGAACCAGATGACTCAGCTTTAAGGCGATCAGCACCTTTAAGGGTGAGGTCAATAGGTTCTTGTTCATTTGGGGGATCAAGGTTATAGGAAAAAGGCAGGAAAGTGGAAATAAGAAATGCCAAAACAGCCCTTATTGTACAGAATGGTGGAACAGGCTGAAGGGGTCAACCGGCCTACTCCAAAGATGACATGGAGAATTATGTTTATGCAGCAAACGACTAGTATTCAAAATACCTGAGAATGTGCTGGAGGCAGATTCAATTTGACTACAGAAAGAGAACTGGATAAGCACCTGAACATTTCAAAAAGAAAGTGCGAGAGGGAGATCTCATGGGATGGAACTAACTGCATACCTCTTGCAAAGAAGCATTGTGGGCTCAACCACTCAAATGACTTTATTTGTGGTACATCAATTCTTTGTTTCTTTGATAAATAATTCAAAACTTACAACAAAAGTACTTTCCATTTAAAACAAAAACTCAGTGACAAAGTTCCATCTATGACCTATCAGGGAAGTTGATGATAAAATTGAATTAAAAGATGAGGCTTTTACAGTAGAGATGAACTGCAGTAAGCTTGAGGACTGAGAGAGTTTTAGAAACAAGAGTTTAGTGAAAAAAAATAAAATCTGGGAGTAAACAAGTGAGGTTTATAAAGATAGATTATGAGAGCTTTGGTAAACATATGAAATAAGGAGAGTAGCTAAAGTAAATATTGATCTATTAGAGACAGAGACGGGAGACATTATCATGAAGACAGAGGAAACAGCAAAGGTATTGAACAAATATTTGGGTCTGTTTTCAAAGAAGAAAAAAGTCACATTTCAATAATAGAGATGTAACCAAGGAGGTAACAAGAGTGAGGAAACTAAAATAATAGTATCAGCAGAGAAAAAAATGTTTAAAAGAATTCTTAAGGGAGTAAATGCCAGCAAATTTCCAGAACCCTGTGGTGTATATCATAGGGATGTGCACACTCTGCGCCAGTTTTAAGTCAACAAATAGCTGACAGTTCACTTTTCAGGGCAATGCTCTGACCAATCAGTATCAAGCTGCCAGGTTTGAAATCTAAACAAAGCTTGGGAGTTAAGTGCCGATCATTATTTACAACCGAAAGAACTGAGGATGCTGTAAATCAGAAATCTGAGGAAGGGTCATTGGACCTGAAATGTTAATTCTGATTTCTCTTCACAGGTGTTGCCAGACCTGTTGAGCTTCTCCAGCAACTTCTGTTTTTGTTTCTTATCATCATTAACTGTTGACAACAAGGTGCAGGGCTGGATGAACACAGCAGGCCAAGCAGCATCATAGGAGCAGAGAGGCTGACGTTTCGGGCCTAGACTCTTCATCATTAACTGTTGAATTCTTTATGTCAACACCTCTTCCAATCAGAGTCCACTTTCCACCCAATCGGTACTCTCCTCTCATACGGAAAAAAATATTGGTTTTCCCCTTTATTTGTATGCTTACAAATTGTCTTGATGACTGTAAGACAAAGAGCTTTGACAAAATGTATTTTATGGTACTTAAGTTGAATTAACAAGGCTTCTACAGCAAGTTTAGTTCATATCCAACATATAACTACAGCACTTCATGCTATTCAATGTATTTCAATTGTGAACAAATAGTGAAATGCTACTTTTGCAAAGCTAACAGCGTTATGGCACAAGTAATAGGGTAAGTAACCTTTGGAAATTTGATTTTAACAAGGAATTTCTGTCTTTGATCCAAGTTATTATTATACATGCAAATAAACAATAGCTAATACCATCAGCTTCACTGTGCTTTGATGGTATTGTATGGCCCATCACTGAAGCCAGAAAACTTGCATTTGTGTGTTAAATACAAACTAATAGCGTTTTAAAAGAAATGTATTCTCTTTTCGTATTTCAAGCGACATTTTCAAACCTGTTTGGAGCAGGTTTAAATTCCATTAGCGGAGGAAGGATTTGCTTGTGATTATTCTGGCTGACTCCCAATTAGATCGGTTAAAGTAACAGCTTATCCATGCAATACTCTTTTGATTTGAATAGATATGGGGGTCAATGTTTCTGCCTGTTGGAGGTTCAACCAAAGCCCAGATTGCCACTAAACATGCAACATCCTGCCTGGTGGATGTGTGGGCATTGGATTTAATCACAGCTGAAGAGATCATCTTCCTTGCTGCAGACTCATGTTATTAGTAGTGAAATTCCGGTCACACTTTATGCTCATTTATTTTAGTTACTTTTAGGTCAGGTTTGGAAACAAGAGAGCAGAGTTGTCCCTTAAATTCGACAGATATTCCAGTCTGAGTTTCTAGCAAAACAAAACAAAAAGCACTGGTAGCATGAAAATATTTTGGAAGTTTAACTCATTTGTTGAAAGTTCAGCTATCAACACTACAAAGCACTTTCAGCTGCTGAAGAAAATATGTTCTTTAACAACTTGCTGCTTTGAAGCTCTATTAGCATTTAATGGCACTTAATTATGATTTGCAGTGGGTAAGATACTACTGCTATTAAGTATAATTTGTACAATGGTAGAAACTGGTGTCGGCAGATCAACTATATTGCTTACCCAATTTTTCATTGAGTTTTGTGGAAAGGGAAATCAGACAGGTTATATAGTAGGCAGCATATCTGCTACATGTTTCAAAACATGTGCACGTTATTACTTCTTATCGAATCTCGATCAAACTTATTGACTTTTTCCCGTAAAAACGTATCAATAGCGAGGAAGATGGTGAGAAACAGAAAGCATTGCTTTAAGTATGAAACTTTTGGAATGTCTTTGCTTTCTGGACACAGCATTTTAAGTTGGAGATTTAGAAGGGAACACATTGAGGCTGTTGCCTGTTGTTAGACACACAGTGACGCTCCAGTGCGGGATAAGCAACAGCAAGTTCTGTATGCGCTGATTGGTTTGTAATAATTCTCCAATCAAAAAAAGAGTCCTGGATCATTACACTGTGGTTTGTTTTTTTTTACAGGAATGTGGTCTTGGAACCTCGATCATGCAGTATCGCTGCACTACAGATTAAATGGGTGTGGTCTGTGTACAATTCTCCTTGTTTTGATGCGTATTCACAGGCATCACTTTTATTGTCAGGCTGGCAAAACTGGCTGTATTGTTTCAAAGGCTCAATTACAAGATTTACAATCACAGCTAATTATAGGAAAAAAAGCCCTTATTTCCCTGTATGGAGGTGAAGAATTAAAACATATCTTTGAGACACACACCAACCTGCACAAAATGAAAATGCCTATGACATAGTCAAAAATGCACTAGCAACCGCATGCACACTCAAGAAAAATACAAGATACAAAAGAACAATACAACATACAGGACTCTTCTAGTGTATTGGTAGTGTTCCTGTCTCTGGCTAGAAGGTCTGGGTTCAAGTCCCATTTGGAGCCATAAGTCATACAGCACTGAAACAGACCCTTCGGTCCAACTCGTCCAGGCCGACCAGCTATCCCAATCTGACCCATTCCCATTTGCCCAAATCCCTTTAAACTCTTCCTATTCATCTACCTATCCAGATGCATTTTAAATGTTGTAATTGTACCAGCCTCCGCCACTTCCTCTGGCAGCTCATTCCATATATGCACCAACTACCATGTGAAAAAGTTACCCCTCAGGCACTTTCTAAATCTTTCCTGTCTCACTTTAAACACCCTCTAGTTTTGGACTCCCCCATCGTAGGAAAAAGACGTTGGCTATTCACCCTATCCATTCCCTTCATGATTTTATAAACCTCTGTAAGGTCACCCCTCAGCCTCCAATGCTCCAGGAGTAGAAAGTCCCAGCCTATTCAGACTATCCCAGTCATGCAAAGCCTCCAGTCCTGGGAACATCCTTGTAAATCTTTTCTGCAGCCTCTCAAGTTTAACAATAACCTTCCTATAGAAGGGCGACCAGAACTGAACATAGTTTTCTAAAAAGTGACTTCACCAATGTCCTGTACAGCCGCAACATGATATCACAACCCCTATACTCAATGGTCTGACCAATGAAGACAAGCATGCCAAACACCTTCTTCACCATCCTGTCTATGTGTGACTCCACATTCGCACCTGTACCCCTAGGTCTCTTTGCTCAGCAACACACCTCAGAGTCCTACCAATAACTGCATAAGCCCTGCCCTGGTTTGCCTTACCAAAATGCAACACCTCACACTTATCTAAATTAAACTCCATCTGCCACTCCTCAGCCCATTGGCCATCTGATCAAAGTCCAATTGTACTCTGAGATAATTTTCTTCGTTGTCCACTACATCACCTATTTTGGTATCATCTGCAAACTTACTAACCATGCCTCCTGGATTCACACCTAAATAATTTATATAAATGATGAAAAGCAGTGGACCCAGCACCAATCCTTGTGCACACCACTGATCACGGGCCTGCAGTCTGTAAAGCAACCTTCTACCACTGCCTTCTGTCTCCTACCTTCAAGCCAATTTTGTATCCAATTGGCTATCTCCCCTGGATCCCATCTGATCTAATCTTGCTAACCAGTCTACTAGTCTAGACCTGGAACTTTGTCTAATGCTTTTATTCCAGAAGTGTGTAATAACACACACTGTTGATTGGGAATATAAGGTGTCTTTGAATGCATTATGTCAGAAGGAAATGAGACAATCGACCAATATTGCAAGTGAATGAAACAGTCGCAATCAAATATGACTTTGGTGATACTGAGTGCGTCGAATAGGAAGTCAAAACACAAATAATTGAGACTGTTTTTCTAGTCAGCCATACTGCAAAACACTCGAGAAAGACAGAAATCTATCGGAGCTGCTGGAATCGGCAAAATCAACGCTGCATTCAGATAACCCCAGAGGTACTGACATTGAGGCCATCAATAATAATGACCATATTCCAGTTCAAATCCAGCGAACTCTGTTCATCTGAGATAACACGGTGTAGAGCTGGATGAACACAGCAGGCCAAGCAGGATCAGAGGAGCAGGAAAGCTGACGTTTCGGGTCGAGACCCTTCTTCAGAAAACTCTGTTCATTTCTCATGTGCCAGGAAACCACCTGGAAAGTTACAACACTATCCTCAAGTAAGGACTTGTCCAAAGAATGTTTTTATTGTGGAGTCTTTTGCTTGGCAATCAGAATGTCTTGCTGCCGGAAAACAGTGAAAAAGTATGTGGTGAATTTAGTTTGCTCACATTTGTTGCTCATCACAAACTTAGTTACTCAGAATGAAGCCAATATAGAGGCTGACAAATGTTAATATAATTTTATTCTCTTTTTCTGGCATAGAAACAGGCAACATGCAGCAGTGACCATTGGCTATTGGACACAGATGCTGTCGTAGATACAGGAACATCAGGGGCATCGGAGGCAAAATGTTCAACAAAGGTCAGAACTGCTCCATTCCTTGCAAATTGTGGAAGATAAAAGTTTTTCCTTACAATATTGACAACCACTGAAGTTTCTTGGGATTTATGAAACACAAGTCTCATTCAAAGACGTGAGACTAAATGCTGTATTCTATGTCAGATCTGGACAATACTACAAAATTAGCATGTAGTGAAAGAGTCACACAGCAAGGAAACAACCTTTTGGTCCAACTCGTCTGCACTGACCAGACATCCAAATCTGACATAGTCCCATTTGCCAGTATTGGCCCATATCCCTTCAAACCATTCCTACTCATGTACCCTTCCAGATGCCTTTTAAATGTTGTAATTGTACCCACAACCACCACTTGCTCTGGCAGCTCGTTCCACTCCTGGTACCACCCATCTTCAAAACTGGAACCACATTAACTATTCTCCAGCTCTCTGGCATCTCCTCTGTATCCAGAGAGGAATTAAAATTTTGGGTAAGGCCCCTGCGATTTCCTCTATGATTTCATGATTCCCATGGCAGCCTGCAATATAACTCATCTGAACTTGGTAATTTGACTGCTTTTAAACACACCAATACCTCCTTGCACATAGAAGCTCTTGAGTGCAGATAGAGGCCATTTATGCCCATCATGTCTGCACTGCTCTTCCCTGGACCCATGCCCACTAACCTATCCCCATAACCCCACATTAGGTTTTACCCCATGGCTAACCCACCCAGCTTGCACATCCCTGAACACTATGTGATTTAGCATGACCAATCCACCTAAACTGCACACCTTTGGACTGTGGGAGGAAACCACAGCACCCAGAGAAAACATAGTACTAGATTTATATAGAATTACAGTCACATGCATAGTTCTTAAAAATACCAGCAACATCCTTGAAATGTATGTTGACTGTTTTATTGGTCTTGGTAAACTAAAAGTTCTTATGCACAAGCTGCATACAGACCCTGAAGTGCTCCAGGTGAGCATCAGCGACAATGAATATTACTTTACACTGAAGAGCACATTGAGAAGGAACTTCAGACATTGTTTGAAGTTGATATCATTAAAAAAGTTGGGATGAGCTCCCCCTTGGATCTCAATCAAATAAGCATTAACACTCAAGAAACAGAAGAGTGAGAACCTGGTGATGATCTGCATGGATTTTTAAAAAATTCATTTACGGGATGAGGGCATCGCTGGCCAGGCAGCATTTATTGCCCATCCCTAATTGCCCAGAGGTCAGTTCAGAGTCGACCACATTGCTGTGGGTCTGGAGTCACATATAGGCCAGACCAGGTAAGGATGGCAGTTTCCTTCCCTAAAGGGCATTAGTGAACCAGGTGGGTTTTTCCGACAATCGACAATGGATTCATGGTCATCAATAGACTCTTAATTCCAGATATTTATTGAATTCAAATTCCACTATCTGCCGTGGCAGGATTCAAACCCAAGTCCCCAGAACATTATCTGGGTCTCCGGATTAACAGTCCAACGGTAATACCACTAGGCCATCGCCTCCCCACATTAAAATGTGCAATATTAAATCAGGTTGTGCAATGAGCTGGACACTTGACAGGGAAAGGTATCATAGAGAAAGTGAATGGTGGTAAAAAAATTTGCTAAACTCTCCTTCAGTGGAGGGTACCATCAAATTAAGCTTGTAGAAGAATCACAATACCTTATAGTATTCTCCACTGACATCAAACGTTTTCAATACAAGATGCTCAACTTTGGAGTCAATTCAGCAACAGAGGCATTTCAGGACATCATTCATTTTGCACTTCAAGGTTTTGAAGGTATGCTGAACATCAGCGATGAAACACTCATCTAAGGTCACACTGTAAATGACTTTGAGGCCCACCCACATCCATGCCTATAGCACCTTAGAGAATGTGGGCGCAACTTGAACAAAGACAAGTGCTTGTTCAATGAAAGCAGAGTCAAAATTTTTTGTATGAGCTCAGTGGTCAATGAGTATCATCCAAACCAAGGAAGGTTGAATCCATTGCAAATGCTACAGATCCTACAAACGTGCAGGAAGTCCACAGCCTACTAAGACTCACCACACACCTCATCTTGCTATTTTGTCTGCCCCCACTACATGTCTGATAAGAGACCAAGTGGGAGTGAACTAAATTACACAGACGATACACCAGTTTAAACAATCGTTCCTTGCAAGTTGCACAAGTACTTATTCCAACTCTAAAAATCCAATCAGCTAGTCATTTATGCAAGCTTATATGCTAGTTGTCTGCATAAAACCAGGCAGGCGACTTATCTATCATTGTGATGGCAAATAGATTGCCAATGGCTGTAGGCCAGCATTAATTGCAGAGACAGAAACCACTCTAAATCATCTGGGACACTTTTGTCTCCTCTTGTATGGAAGTGAATTTGAAATAAAAGCTATCACCTATTAGTAGGCTTGTTAAGTAATCCACACAGCAAGCACATGCTCAAATATAGTGTTAGATATTCAAACTATAAGAGTATCATTACCATGATAATTTCCAATTTGGCAAGTTGAATCCATTTGATCCATTGCTGACAGTCAATCCTACAAGGAAATTTTATCCAGCAATATCTTAATATGTAAAACTAAATACAGTGTCAAAGTCACTAAAACTAGTTGACATCAAAGCTACAGCAAAACAAGATGAGGTATTGCAACTATGTATAATGGTTCTTTCAATCACAAAACGAGGAAGATGTGGTTTGGGGTTCATAGTTTGGGCATGTCAGAATATTAATTGCCAATTCATGAGAAATGAGAAAAAGAGAATGAGCATAAGTGGTGCACACTTCTGCTCCATGAATTGCATGTTCTTAACAAAATCCTGGCTGTGCCACAAATTCCACTATCCAGAAGCCACAAATGTGATGAACAACCGGTTAATCTGTTTTCTGCTGTGATTTTTTGAAGGGTAAATGAACATCAGGAGAGTTCTCTGAAATAGTAGAAACTGCCGATGCTGGAGAATCTGAGATAACAAGGTGTAGAGCTGGATGAATACAGCAGGCCAAGCAGCATCATAGGAGCAGGAAGGCTGACGTTTCGGGTCTGGACCCTTCTTCAGAAATAGGGGAGGGGAAGGGGATTCTGAAATAAATAGGGAGAGAGGGTGAGGCGGATAGAAGATGGATAAAGAAGAAGATAGGTGGAGAGGAGACAGACCGGTCAAAGAGGCGGGGATGGAGCCAGTAGGTGGGGAGGTAGGGAGGAGATAGGTCAGTCCAGGGAGGACGGACAGGTCAAGGGGGCGGGATGAGGTTAGTAGGTAGGAGATGGGCGTGGGGCTTGAGGTG
>NC_063332.1:118290475-118378631 GCF_021869965.1 Rhincodon typus
GAAAGAATTTGTTGCTAATGGATTGTTCAAGGCATTCAACAACTTTTAGCAGAAGAAATTGAGGCAAGTATGGTGGAGTTTCCAAACAGGTCACAGCATACAATTTTGTCAATGCGCTTACCTACTAACCAGCTTTCATGAAATTGACAGCTGTCTTTTGCAGCTGGATGGAACAGTGGGCAATCTCATTCAAAAGGCTGGCATTCGAACATATTCTCCAATGATTCCAAAATTAGTCTGATTATCCTTTAATATTTAAATACTAAACAATTTGAAAATAAGAAAAAGAGTTTGGGATGTTTTGTACAATAGAGCATACAGTGCAAATTAAGTCATCCAGAAATTCAGATCAAGTGGGAATTAAATGCTTACAGATCGATACAGATAATAATGATTTGTTAAAGCAAAGTTATTTTCAGATGCTCCATGATGCGTTGCTTCAGGTTTAATCCTTTGTTTAAACAGTCTCAAAAAAGAGATCTGTCAAGTCATAAATAATGTGTATTTCTTTCTCTTTTACTTTTAATATGCCTGTGCAGTTCACCTCCAAATCTCCAAGTACATATTTTATGGTGCTTTTCAATAGTTTACTTTAATTAGTATTTCTGAGTGCTCGGGGAGGCTCTTGTTCATTTAAAACAAACGAGTTTAGAAGCAGTAAAATACTCATTCAGGTTGGTTGGTCCCAGTCATGACGGCCTGTGACTTTTAATGAGGAACACATGGTGTAAGTAAACACTTATAATTACATTGAGCATCTCTGGAGTATTTACGCTTCAGATATTGGCTCTTGAGTCTACTGAAGCAGGTTTACAATATCTACACCCAAACAGAATTTACTTAAATCACATGCAAAAACATACCCAATGTCACAATCTAAGAGTGGAGCAAATATATGGCTGTCACATAAATGCATTTTTGTTTCACTTGTTCTTCTTGCTGATCTATATAGCAATATCCATGTGCTTTCATTAGCTTAATAAGGTAAAGAAAATGAAGGTGAATATTTGCAGCAAGTCACAAGTATCTAACAAGTCACATGATAGGGTGGAAAGGTTATGTATTATGTTCTTGAAGCAAAACAGATTGAAAAATAGCATTGAGATTATTGTCGTCAACTTTGTCATGATTTTCACTGCACCTAATATCAAAAAGACATCAAATAAACGTAAGTTAAGGAAAATTTTTGATATGTTAGGTCATTCATTTTAATAGTGGAAATGTTGAAAGTGGTTTACATTTTCAGCACATTTCTCTAACATTTACGCTTTCCTTTTTACCTCAAAAAGAAAACCTGCTGTAGTTGCATACATTTTGGGGCAACATATTACTTGTGGTAGTTTCTCCTGATGATAAAGCCATGTTGTGCTTATCTAAAGCAATTTATCATGTCTTTGTAAAGATATCACAGTGATGACTAACACAGCTAGCATTCAAACCTGGGCTCCTGCTCCAAATATTTTACACTTGTCGCACATCAAAACTTTTAAGTACCTCTCCATTCAGAAATTACAAGTGAGACCACACACAGAAAGATAAAAGTATTTTAAACCTGAAACCTTAGGCCTCAATATGAGTCATAAGGAATTTGACTAAACAGGCATATCCCTGAAGGGAGTTTATCCCATGGGGCATCAGAGATAGCTTGAAGTTAAGATGATGAAAGATTAGGTTGAGACAGTATTGGTTTAACACTGAGAGATAAATACATACTTCAAGAGATGTTGCACTGACACATGCACCTTATCAATTCATAAAACAACAGTAGAATATCCCAATGTATCTTTGTCTGTGAAATAAATTGAAGAAATGCTTTTAACTTGTTCCATCTGAGATAAAAAGAACAGTAATAAACTTGAAAAGGTGTCAGTTCACTTCCTGACTCATCTAATTTGGCCGGTACTATTTCAGTAAGGTCTTGAGACCTTAAGACCACAAGATATAAGAAGAGGAATAGGCCATTCAGCCCAATGAGTAGGCTCTGCCGACAATGAGATGATGGCTGATCTGACAATCTTCAACTCCACTTTCCTGCCTTTTCCCTATAACCCTTCATTCCCCCACTGATTAAAAATCTGTCTACCCCAGCCTAGAATATACTTCAGTGGCTCAGCCTAGATAGGCCTCTGTGGTGAATAATTCCATAGATTATTGAAATTGGTTACTGGCCTTTTACAGGTAGGAGATCAGGTGCAATGTGGAATTCTGGTTCCCTTTATGTACATAAGACATTAATTATACTTTGTGTCAAGTGTTGAGAAACCTGAGCAGCAGTAGTAGCCCTTAAAAAAAATCTCACTGTTGGCCCACCCAGGATTGACTCCCTCAATAACAGGATTGAATTCTGCTATTGTCAGGCTCAGTGTGAGCTCAGTAACTGCAGCTCGTCAATGGCAGGTAAATAAGGTCACGGACTTATAATAGCTCAAGCCTCATGCCAGTAAAATGGGGCAGGCTGCAGTGACCTTTTGTGATTTATAATGTATTTAATTGAAATGTATCTGATTATAATATGCCTTCTAGTTAATCATCATTTTAAAGAGTCACCTTTACAGTTAGAAAGAATTTCTACTTTAAGCTTAAATTACAATGGAACAAGTTAAGAATATTTTCAAACTAAATTACAAACTAGATTTGTTTAGGTGGCCAATTCAAGTTTATTTTGAAAACATCTAAATATTCGCAGAAGGAGTAGAACGTGTTTGTTGTTTCACTTTGGTTAATATGGAACTGCCTGACAGTATAAATAAATGGTAGTGTACAAATAGGGCTTATTGAATACGTCGCTAAGCCTCTGAGGGAACCGGTAATGTAATTGGAACCTCAGTAGTTATGTGATTAGTACACTGCTAGGAAGAAGGAACAAGTGCAGCTGAGAGCATGCTGCTCTGTTGGCTTACCATCATGTACACTCCATCAATGAACATTGTTTCACAGTTGGTCTATTCCCAACTTGTGTGAGCAACACCTGAATAATCCACATTAGGACAGGCCACAATATTTTAGCAGCAAGAGAGACACTCGTCTAAGATAGGCAGTGCTTTTTTTTTCCGTGGAATTTGATGAACCATGAGGCACCACTAAATGATTAGGAGGTGAGATTGAACCAGACGGTAATAAATCTTCCAGAGATTTCTTTAGTAAAGTGACCTGATGGCTTACTCAAAGTGAAATGAAATGGCAGCGCATTCCAGCTCAGTAGTCCCTGCTTTTTTCAATGAAGCTCTTAAGTTGATACAAATACTGAGATAGGAGTTGTGGGCAATGCAGTTTCACAGGTACAGAACCATTTCAGATCTCTATTTGAAGTAGCAACAACTCTAGGTCAGCACTTTCTTAGACATAGTGGGTCCCAAAACCAATGACATCTTTATCTGACAAGATGTTGACGAAACCTCAATAGATTTTCAATCAAACCTCATGGCCTTCAGTTCTTATTTTAGAGCCATTTGAATGTGCTCAATTCAATCAAAGCCCCATTCAATCAAGGCGTCTATTAGCCTGGGTTCATTCTATTAATGTTAGTAGATGTTATTGGCCCTCCGACAGAAGATCATTAGTCATTAATCTTGAAAGTCAAGACTTTTGATTTTTGTTTGATTCAGGAACAGCAATTACTATACTGATAGTTTAAAGTTACTTCATATTTGACCATCACATAACCAGGGAGGCCACATTTTTTTCAGTTAAAGGTCATTTTGAAACAAGACTTCTCTATAATGGTCAATTCATTAAGTGGCCTATTTAGGCCTTGGAGAATCAGAACAAATCCTTGTTGAGATGGCAAACATGTGTCTAACATGGGATTATGCAGTAGCTGTCAGATGTAGCAGCCCAGGTAAAAGATATTCCATGCTGAGAAGATGGCAACATTCTGTTCTGTGAGGAATTGCATTCCAAAGTGATTAACGTGTTTTATTTTATGAGAAATAACCTCGGCCTTTCCAGGAACATGAGGAATTATCTCAGTCTTTCCAGGGACTTGAGCATTCATCTAAAAAAGAGTGAATAATATTTTGTGAAGAACTTTCTCAATTTTTCCAAGACTTTGACCAGCTTTGTGACCTACTTTGGTTATATTAGAAGAGGATAGCCTCTTTGTTTCCCTTCGTAACCAGGAGACATACCTAGAATGCCCTTGATAACATGTTACTATTGGGCCTGGGCTCGTTATTTCAGGAAGAAAATCCTGTGACACTTGATTGTTCGGATTTTGATGCAATACTCTTCCAGATTGGAGTGAGCAGATTTCTTTGCCTGCTTCTGTGGTGAAGTTTGTATGAACAGCTGTTGTAATGAAGAAACACTACATATATCTCTTGATGGTGTGATAGTTGTTTAGAAATGATTAAAACACAAACAAAAAACACTCACATCCTTATACCGCACCCCCACTCACTCCTTCATCCACTTCCCATGCTCTATCCATGTCAACTATGCCACCTCACAACCAGTATTCCTATAACCCTTAACCTTTCATACCTTCCATGCCACACAATGTCTTATGACCCCCTGTGCACACCCATGGCTTCTTATATCCTCTATGCCCTCCTTTGTCCATCTCCCATTTCTATAACCCCTCAATCCACAATATTTTGCTATGGCCCTCTACCCACAGCCCTGATCTCATACCCTCTATGCTATCCTATGCCCCTCTACCCATCCATATTAACCTCCAGACCCTTTATACCACACTTTGATCCTCTACCCACTCTTTATAACACATCATGCCCTCATGCCAACCTATGCCCTCATTCATCTCCATGGCCCTTTATAATTCCTTTGCCAACACGTTCCAACCCTTGCCTTCTCCGTCGCATTTTACCTTTATGTTAACTCATTTACTATCTACAATGGGCAGACCTTGGAAGTCATACTGACACAAAAAAAGATAAACATCTATTGATTGCATCACTATTTAAAAAGAAAACTTGCAGCTACAGCCTTTCTCAGGCTGAAATGGAGCCTAAACAACAATACACATTATACTGTTACTGAGGCAATGCAAGGGGCCCCTGACTTTGCCAAGCTTTTCATAGAATCCCTACAGTGTGGAAACAGGCTCTTCAGCACAACAAGTCCATACTGATCCTAGGTGCATCCCCCCAAGCTACACATCCCTGAATACTACAGGCAATTTAGCATGGGCAATCCACATGTCTTTGGACTGTGGGAGGAAACCCATACAGACAAGGGGAGAATGTGCAAACTCCACACAGACAGTCACCTGAGGGTGGAATTGAACCCAGGTCCCTAGTGCTGTGAGGCAGCAGTGCTAACCACTGAGCTATTGTGCTGCCCATGAAATCCCATGATGGGCTGCTGCAGTTATAACTTCAAAGCAGTAACCTGTTTAACCATGAAAAGTCATTACAGTTATGGTTAGAGGCTTCTCTCCAACATTGCAAAAAACTCCATGGTTTGCCCATGATATGATCTGAGGCAGACTGCTGTAAAACACCAGTTGTTCCCCGAATACTTTGAAAAAAATCATACTTTTTTTCCAAGCTCTTAACTAGACTCATTGGCGAATTCAGAGGCGTGTATTTCCACCTGCTTGGTGAAGATTTCCCACAATGAAAATACAAGTGGGTTAGCATGCACAATGCTGTCACCAATATTTCTGGTCCACATGCCATTTGAGGCCCTGTAGCATCTGTTGGTCTCTTGCTTCATTCAATGCTGGAGACCAATAGAAATACAATTGAAACTTAAAAGTCTCCAATTCCAACGATTGAGAGAAGGCCTTTGTTCATATCTGTAATCATTCCCTCATTTATTCTGGACATAAAGCAAAACAAGTGAAGGTGCTAAGAGTCTGGAACAAAAATGGGAAATACTGGAAGCAGTCAGCAGGTTAAGCAACATCTTTGGAGGAAAAAAAACAGAAGACATCTTTCAGCTGACAGTGCCACCACAGAGGCTCACATTGCTAGAGTCTGACAGAACCAGAGGCTCTCTCAGCCCCTATCACTCCTGCTCAATTATCACAAACACTGAGAAAGAATGAGGTACCACCAGGACAGTGGCTTTGACTCCCTGAGATAGGCACTTGCTGTTTTCTCTCAGGAGTAGTCTGTTCCCACTTATTCTAAGCTGCCAAGGACCCTTGTTAGTGCCACTCAGCTAGCCTGACACCTAAAGCCTCTGAACTGATGGCTCGTTCAGAATTAAGGACGAGAAAAGCACCTGTTGTTGGTTTATGAACAATGAATGCCACGTGAATACCAGACACTGACCTGTCTGTATTCACAACTGGACACTAAGGCAGGCATAATCTTTTCCAGTGATAAAGAAGCCAGTCCGATGATGTACAGCATAAAAAAAACAATGTGGTTGAACTCTGGGGGAAGCTGGTAAATGAGAGCAAAGGCTAATTCTCTCTCTTCTCACTTTGCTTAATCCATTAAATGTGAGATAATTATCCTTCCTGGTGTAGAGAGCCTTGTTCACTGTAAAGATACAACAGTGCATTCCTGGTATCACCTGCTACAGCCTGGAACAAATCTATAGTCTAAAAATAAAGACCAAAGTTACCTCGACAGCAAAAAACCTTCAAAGTTTTAGTTAACTTTGTTCGAATCCATACCAAGAAAAGACCACGGGAAACTTCAGTCTGAATTCCATGGCTATGGATGTTGCTGGAGTTTGCATTCATTCTGGCAGACTCTTATCAAAATTCCAATGGTCAACCAGTTTTTGCCACTAAATATTTGCCTCATTATATCATGATGTTTCAAGATATGTTGTATAATAAATATCTTTTGTTCTGCGCTGACTGTTATGTAATTTTATGATAAAGGATTTATTTTTTTACAACCACTTATGACCTATCAACTCTCAAATAGTTGAGTGAAGTAGTTCCAGGAAGCCAACAATATGGCCAGGAATCAATAAAATTAATTTGATTAACTGCAAGCATCTTATATTGAACAAGGTTTTAAGTTTAATTTGGCAAGGTACTAAAGTAATTGAATATCATTGCTTTTAATTCCTAAATCCACAGATTCTCTAACCAATAGTCTGTATAAAAGGTTCACTGAAGTTAATTTGCCCAGCATAACTCTAATGTGACAACCCATCAATTCTTCACGTGGGATAATGCCATATTCCAGTCGAAAGAAGTCTTCAACATATTTATTGTACTGTCATCAACATTTAAACCGAATCACATCCCAGTCCTCTCCTTAAATGGACAAGACATTTCCTACTCATTAACATGATCTGTAGATGCAGTACTTAATATGAATCTGATAAGGTTTCATTTTGCAGGTTTGGAATACTTGACCCCTGTGACCTGTTACAGAATGCAGAATCTGTATTCAACATTGTGATTGGGTGGATTTTGACTACCATGGGTGGGCAGCATAATCTGGGAAATTCCATGACTATTTAGACCTACCCCAGTAAATGGTCTCTGTTACAAATATCATTGCTCAGGGGATGGGGTGTGGAGTCAGGTCCAACAGAACAATGGGATGGGATCTTCCAAGGTTTATTATGTAGATAAGTATGTACATAACCAATGAGACAATATAATAACATTGGCAAGTGTGGATCTGCTGCAAGAGAAAAAAAACACATCTCTTTTATTAAAAAAAATCTACTGTTCCTATAACCCTATAACAATATTAGTCAGGCAGACCATCAAGTATTGATAAAAGGGGCTTCAAATACTTCTCTTAATGTTGGACTTGTGAACATTGAGATATTAACAAAAAAACCGAGAAAGATCAATTTTTTTAAAGGACTTGAAGATACACTATTAGTCTGGATGGATGTAAAAAATTCTAAACTATGTTTTGCAACTCCTCTGGAGGGCTATGGCGTTATAAAGCATGAATCACAGAGAAGTTGGCAAGACTTGATGGAAGTTGTGGCAGGCTAGGAGATGCCTTCTCCTGTAATGGAGCTGACTTATGTCGGGAGTGATGGTTGCTACTTGTATTTTTCCCCATGCCAGAGAAAACTGGGGGGCGCTGAGAACGAGAAATGAGGCATTACCTGTCCAGATTGAACAGGTCCCACCAGCCCCAGAGTTCTCCCAATTCCTCAGAAAACCAATATCCTCCCTCCTACAGCAGTTCTCCAGCTACGTACTCAATCAGTCCTCCTGTTCACAAGCACGTGATACTGGGAGTACTCCTGAGATAACTGCCCATGAGGTCTTGCTTTTCCATTTACCTCTCATCTCCCTGAACTTTGCCTCAAGACCTTTCTACCTGTATTGTTGGTACCAATGTGGACCATGACTTCTGGCTGATCTCCCCTGCCCCAGAAGCATGTGCTGCAGTCGCTCCATGAAGTCTTGTCCCTGGCACCAATTTAGCAATACACTGCCTGGAGTCATGTTTACTGCCACAGAAATTCCTGTCTGTTACCTTAAATATGGAATCCCCTAGAACTATTGTTTTTTCATTCTTGTTCCTCCTCTGCTGTACAGCTGCAGTCCTCTGAGGAACCATTGCTCTCATCAGTTTTCAAAACAAAATGCTGTTTAGCAGGCACAGTTGACCCAAAAGTTCAATCTTGTGCAACCAGTGACACTTCCTGCAGATGTGTTTGTCTGGGATGCATGATATGTTCATCCTGCAAGACGTAAGCTCCACTTAGCCCTTCTGTACTTCCATTCCTGTAACTCTAAAACTATTTATTATGCTTAGAGTAAGTATGAACTTACTATGAAAACTCAACAAACTATTTCTCAGAAAAAGAGAGAATAAAATTAAGAGACTTAATCATGAACTAAATACTCAACTTTTACTTGAAAGATTGGAAATACTGACAAAACCTACTCACCAATCAGCTGCTTTCCCCACACCCATGATGTCACACCACTGTTGGTCTTAGTAAAGCTAGGCCCCTTGATTTGCACCTTACTTCCTCTCCCACTCACCTCGCATTCAGGAGACTTTAATTTTGGGAGTAAACTTTAATTAAAACACCTCTTTCCCCCTCTCCATTTGAACTCCCACTTTGACCCAAATTCGGATTTACTCATGTATGCCTCAGTGTCACTGTAGCAAAGTCTCTCTCCTCTGACCATGTGCTTTGAATAAATCCTTTTTATCTTAGGGTTATAAGTGATTCATTTCATTCACCATCAAGAAGTTTCAGGTGTTTGATGGTTAATTTCCAATATTCAGCCAGATATCTGTTTGACTAGGTTAGTTTACCTTCCATAAGAGCTATTGGCCTAGGTATGAATTTGATTTTTAATCTATAATTAAATTTTCATAAGATTTACCACTTGAATTCCCACTTTGACCCAAATTCCCTCTAAATTACTCTGTCTCAGTTTTGCATCAGCAAAATCTACCTCATTCTGACCATGTGACTTACCCAGATTTCCTTGCCTTTGTTATTTATGAGTCAGTGAAGACCCTGCCAGCTAAATCAGTTTATCAAGCTTTGGGGAAAACCGCTGTGTAGTCAGACATCTTTAAAACAGCTAAGTTTAAAGCTCTTACTAATGTTGCCCCCCCACCCATATTTCCTCCATATTCACATGTCCTCACTCATCCTCTGTAGCCACTCTACCAGTATTCCTGTACATAGCACTCATGAGCCATTGGCAAGTCTGATGGGTATTTGAAATGTTCCTGATACTGACACAAATTACAAAGAGACTATGAAAATATCCCTTTGAAAAAAAAAACTGCTCATCTTACAGCCTCACAGAAATGTCAATTATAGTCATCCATAATTGCAATGACAAAAGTTTAAATTGATTTCACACCTTATCATCTTGTTTAAATAATCAATGGAGTTGAAAATGACACTGAATCAAGTGTAAGTTATGACAAGGTATTAAGTATGTCAATCAAACAAAGCTCACTCTATCATTCAAGTTGTGTAAAGAGTCCCCTGTCGAACTGTGTTCGTCTTGCATTCTTGGAGCTCAGCCAACCATTCTCTATGAGGCCATCTGGCACAGTATCTACAGAAGCAGTTCGAACAGGTGGTCAGACTTCTGTCTTTTCCTTAAGGGGCTGGAGTGTGAGGGCTAAGAGGTCTAAAAGCCATGTAGCACATTGGACCAATATTGTGGAGAACTGAGTCAGGACTCATAATCAGCCTGCATCAATGACCGCACGATTCTGTTGCTGCAGTAGACCTGAACCTTGCCTGATCATGTTTCACTGAAGCAAGAACACTAAGGGAGTGTGAGGTCTTGGCAGGGTTAGGGTTTTGAAGTTGTTAAATGGCACAATTCTCAGTTCCAAAAGTTGAACTGAAGACTGATCCACAGGAGTCATAAAAACAATTACTCAGTCATTTTCGATGGCTCCTCCCTGCTATTTGACCTTGCATAAAGAGTATTTTCTTTACACCCTGGATCATTAGCCTCTAAATGAATCACTTATAACCCTAAGATAAATTGTGCAACTAGAATTGTTCTAAAAGCGTGTTATTTATTTTCAAATGTCACCATTGCTGTTAAAAAGACAAGAACAGATGTGTTAGAACCACCCTGGTGTGTGAATGAATGGGAGATGCGAGGAATCTGGCATCATTCTGTTTATATTGCTTTTCACAATGATGAGCTTTGTTACTGATCAGCCTCTTGTAATACTCAATGCATTCACACTGACTTCTTCCCTTGTCCCCACGGATCAAAAGGGTGATGGAGCTAGCGTTCCTCCCATTTAACTAAAGATATCTGTGTAAATTACAAAGGTGCTTTGTTTTCTACCTGAGATTATTCTCCATAGCTGTCTGGTCTTGCCAGCCTCTCTGTTTTTGCTGAGCTTGGTGAGATTTGCTTACTTAGTTAATCAGTCTTTAGAGTCCTACCAGCAAAATGCAGTTGTCATCTACTTTATTTCAAATAATCATCTCACATACTGACAAGTGTGACCTCATATATGTATAAAGATACACAGAAGGTGCACATTTTATTGTGAATATCCAGTGTTTTTCATTTCTTTAGAATTAACACTAGAGGTCAGTCTTGTAACCTGAGAGGCAAATATGTTCAGATGCCCAGTTGAAACTGTGCTGACGTCAAAAGGGCCCAATTTATTTTCCAAAAGCACAGAGAGAAATATGGGTAATAATCAAAGGTGGCATCAGCTGTAGCACCCGGCACAAATATTGTTACTCTCAACCCAAAGCTTAGGTGTTCCAGATGGGACTGTGTAATTAATTGCTAGTCAGGCATCATAGCCAAAAACGACCTTCAAATGAGTCATCATGTGTAGCTTCTGTAGTTAATTTTGCTGATAATTCAGGAGGATTCCTGAAGGAATTGTTTGAAAACATTGCAACAGCATGACTTAGAGTTTGTTTTCCTAACAAATTCAGTACACAATCGAAACGACGCAATGCTAAATTTCATGGTTTTTTTAGTCTGGGTACTGTTTAATGTGGCTTAATTTCTAAACATACTCTCTGTGAAATGAAATATGTGATTTTACACGATACAGAACATAATTAATCATTTAGATCAAAAAGTGAATGTACAAAATGAAAATTATTTAAGAGTAGCTCCGTTAGAGCTATTTTACAATAATCTTTTTGGAACTCATTAGTTTATCCAAAAATCATGACTTGAATCCGTAATGGAAAGTTTAATGAATTCCGTGCAGTGACGTTTTAATTCTGTGTTGCTTGAAGATCAAGCTGTCAATCAGTTTGTCTTTGTACTTTAAAGCTGAGATCACACCTTTAAAAAAGGCACAAAACCATCCATGTACCCATTTTCAACTCCTTTAATTGGAGTCCACAACTACGGTTTGGCAAAAATACAACAGACAACCTTTTATTCAGATTTTTCAGTACTTTGTTTTGAAGCTTAACATGATGAATACTTTTAAAGTGTAGACATATTTACACAGGATAGGTCTAATGGAAGGGTTTCAAGTAAGATTCTTCTATACAAGTCATAACTTTGAAGATAGGGAATATGATCAGAGGCTCTTGATTTACAATTTAAGAATTATCCTAGATCTGTGGTGCTATGCTTAGTTCATTCAATTATATGGCAATGATACTGTAGCTTGGAACTGATGACTGTGTGATTATAATTTTAAACACATCTTTAGAGGTGTAGAGACCACTAATACATGTTCAAGAAGAAAAGAATCCTGGTAACATTTGAATGCAAAATTCTGAACGTGAGCAATTTATTTGATAAGTTGTTTTGGAAGATTAATTGGTAAGTGTTGTAAATCAATAAACTATAACAAAAACATTCTTGAAACCAACAACCCATTTTCAACAAATCTGAAGAAGTAACATCACTTACTAAAGTTTACAGAAAACAGAAGATAATTACATTTCACTATATGCCAACTTTTGAAGTATTCCAAAATATGCAATTGCTTATGATAGCCTTTTTGGCACCTATTGTTGCTCACAGAGCTGGGACCTTACAGATTTGGTCACTCTGGGTCAGCAGGATTTAACTGCAAGTAGGTGGATTAATTTAATGTTAAAAAGAATCCACTCAGACATATTAAGTACACAAAGAAGGTTTTTGTAATGACAAGAGAAATTGCAAAACATACTAGTACTGTGGTACCATTGCCAAGAAATAAAGTAGTTTAAAATATACTGAACTATGACAAAATTGCTCTGAGTGTTTTTGCTGTTGGCCAGAAAGGAGCAGGGTTACAGTGACCTGACAGATTGAAGAGGAAATACCCATTTGGTGACAGATTAGAGATTTTCAAATCCATCAAACCGAACATTTTCTAAAGTCTCCATTTAACAAATTACTTGACATCTTTCCAATAAAGTTCTTCCTAATATTTGTCATTTATTTTGTCAAAACAAGTGCCTGAAATCAGTTACAAAGGAATAACTTCCATTTTCTAGATGAATGGTTATTTAAGTTGAAGAGGAGAGATCACAAAGATACAGTAAAAAAAACCTGATATCTAACATACAATGTGATTTAACTTTGATTGAATATAGTTGAGAATTTGAAAACATTTCAAAACGATACTTTAAACAAGGATGATATTTTTTAATAGCTCTGCAATCCTGTCACATTTTATAATGGTGGTAGAAAATTAGGCAGCTTATAGAAGGAGTAAACTCTATGAATATATCAATCCACAACTAGGATGGTTTCTACTTGAATGTAATGATCAACATTATAGACAGAAGGTGAGTTTAAAAAAATACTTTCCCAATCTCATGTCCATTAGCAGATTGTGATTGACTTTTTGCCTTATTTTTAATAGTTGGGGCGTACTTATTGTCACATCCTGTTTCTGGGCTCCAACACTCTCACAGACTATTAGATATGGCGGGCATCTTGCAGCACAGTGTACACTTACAAGCCAACAAAGAGAAATTGAATTGGAATGGAGAAAGAGGTTATTCCAATAGTAATAGTTTAGATAAAAGACAATGGAGAAATGCCAATTTATTAGCATCCTTGCTTTCAAAAAGGGAGCCCAAATGTCCAAAGTTGGAGTCAGTGGTCTGGAATTCCCTTGTGGGAGTGGGTTATTTGGCTAGGCAACAGTTGAACACATATGAACTTAAGAGTTTGTAGACCATTTGGCCCTTTAAACGTGTATCACTAACCTGTAAAATTAAAGCTGATTTATTTGTATTTTCCATGTCAATCTATGGTCGCTGACCTTGGATTCCCTTGCCTAACAAGAATTTATCTTGCTCTGCCCTAACAGTATTCAAAGATCCTGCCTCCCCCACTTTCTGTGACAGAGAGTTCCAAAATTGTACAAACCCTCTGAGAGAAATATTTCTTCTCTGAAAGGGAGCCCCCTGTTTTTAAAAGTAACCCCTAGTTCTGGACTCACCAACAAGAATAAACATCCTTTCCAAATCCGCTTTGCCAGAAGTATTCAGGATCTTATAAACTTCAATCAAAATCATTGCTCATTTTTCAGAGTGAGCCGATTCTGCCCAACCTTTTAATAGAAGGCCATCTCCAGTGCATTCATACCTTCCTTAAATAACCAGGCCAAAACTGTACTTGGTATTTAAGATGTGGTCTCACCAATGCCAGTACAACTGAAATATACCAACTTTAACTTTATGTTCAATTTTTCTTGAATAAAGGCTGGCATCACATTAGCCCTCCCGATTGTATACCCTACCTATGCACTGATGTCCTGTGACTCATGCAGTAGAACACCTAGATCCCTCTGCACTTGAAAATTCTGCTGTCATTCTGTTTGCTTTTTTATTCTCCCTGACAGATTGAAAAATTTCACATTTTCCTGTACTATATTCCATCTGCAGGATTTTCACCCATTCATTTCATCTAACTGTATCTCATCTTTGCTTTATCATCATTACAACATACCCTCCCACCTATCTTTGTATCATCTGCAAATCCAGACACTATTCCTTCAACTCCCTCATCTAAATCATTGAAATAAATTGTAAAAGGCTGGTGATCCAGTACAGACTCCTGTGGGACTCAACTTGTCACATGCTGCCAGAAAAAGACCAATTTATGCATGTGCTCTGTTGCCTGGAAGTCAGCCAATCTTATGACCGTGCTAATATGTTATCCCTTCCAATATGAGCTCCAAGTTCATGCATTAATCTTTTATGTAGTCGCACGATTATAGCAGACAGCTATGTTGGTCTAATTACAGTGTTTTTAAAATAGTCACCAGATATATAGATAGAAACAAAACTGAAGCTAGGAGCAGGAGTAGGCAATTTTGCCCATCAAGCCTGCTCACCATTCAATATGATTATGGCTGATTCACTGTCACCTCCAAAGAGGTGTTGTAATTATGACAGGGCTATGCACTTAAAACAAGCACAGCCACTCCTGCCATCAGGCACAGAGACCCCATCTATTGCAATGGGCTTCCATTCTCACCAGATATTAAACTAATTGGGCCTCCCACTGAGATTCAGGCTGAGAGTGGGGCTTAATCTTATGTAGATAGGGATGTGCTCTACAGGGAGTTTGAAGGTTAGCAAATTAGAGATCTCAAGCCTAATTGACACAGAAGTAGAGGTGTCGAATGTTACTCACCACGACCTTCTGGCTGAGGCCTGTGAGCTCAGTGATGCTTCTATTTCCTATCCAGTTCTCTACTTCACAGGAGATGGACATCCCCTATCATGGCCACGTTGCGTTCTCCCTATCTATTCACAATCACATGTTTCGTAGCTTAGGGCTTCTGGTAGCTTGTGACCCAACTGGTACACCAGTGGCAGCAAGGAAGTTTAGAACACCCATGGTGTTAGGGTCATGAGACTTAAGAAAAAACTGGGCATCCTTGAAAAGCATATCTGGTAACTGCTATGAGCAGCACATGAGGACTCTTAAGTGGGTTTAAGAGGTTTTTGATGTCATTCCATGAATGGGTGAAAATCCTGCAGATGGAATATAGTATAGGAAAATGTGAAATTTTTCAATCTGTCAGGGAGAATAAAAAACCAAACAGAATGACAGCAGAATTTTCAAGTGCAGGGGGATCTAGGTGTTCTACTGCATGAGTCACAGGACATCAGTACATAGGTAGAGTATACAAGCGGGAGTTGCAAGAAATCAAGCTGTTCTTTGACCCACCTGCACCATCACAGTACTCGAAAGCTCACGGTCAGCATCAGGTCTTGCTAGAGCATCATGTGTCACATATAGCAGAGATCAGCTCTAGTATAACTCTGGGACCTGCCCTCGTCACTGTGGGAGAAAAGGGTAGGGTAACCATGCAAATTCCCAATTTCAATGACAGATGTTTACGTCCAACCAAGGGCGCATGTAGGTATCTTTAAACTTGCCACTGTCATGGACAGTGGAGTGACTGCAGGAGACATCTCTAACCTCATTTCAAAGATGGATGTTGTGAATTTGAGGAGATCCAGAGGAAGTAGCTTGTTTCTACTCTCACAACTTTCAGTAAAGACGATGATGATGATGATGTTCAGGCGCGGTCCAATAAAAATGCCTTACCATAGGATCCCGCCCCACCAGGTGGAGGAAGTCTGGGATTACCTGCAGAATTCTTTTAGTGTGAGGTGTCATCCAAGAGTCAACAAGTCTACGCCCCTCCCCTGTAGTCCTTGTGAGCAAGAGAGAAAGAAAACTGAGATTCTGTATCAATTACTGGGAATTCAACACAAAACCCATAAGCATGCTTGGCGTCTAGCTAGGATTGAGGAGGCATTGAAAGTCCTCAAAGATGCAATGTATTTCTTCAGTCTTAGTTTAGCCCATAGTTATAACCGGTTACCAATTGCTGCATATGATATTGAAAAGACAGTGTTTTGAACTGCCCCTGGGAATGCCATCAATACGTGAAAATACCATTTGCGCTCTGCAATGTCCTTGCCACCTTCATGCATGTGATGGATCAGGCTTTTGGTGACATTAATGTCCAGTACCTCCTTTCGTATCTGGATAACATATTCACTTTTCTTTGGCTGGACATTCGAGGAAACCCTTTTAAGAGTAAACACAGTCTTAGCTCACTTCTTGCTGTTTAACGTGAAAGTTAAATCAGAGAAATGCCAAATTTTCTAGATTTAAGTAAAGCGCCTTTAACACTTTTTTAGTACGGAAACAATACACCTGACAATGAGAAAGTGTGATTGAAAGAGGAATGGCCCAAATATATGGAAAGAAGGGAACTATGTGTGTTTCTTGGTCTGGCAGGTTATTATAGGAGGTTTGCCATTCCACAATTGGCTGAGGAAATCAGAGAATATTGATGGCATAATTGGGAAAGGATCTAGAAGATGTGCTACTTCATTGAGCATCACAGAGAGTTGGACACCAACATGTGGCGATTCCTTTTACACTCTCAATCAGTACTATTTCCCAGACGTTCAGAGACTTTCTGATTGGTGCAGAGTTTGAATTGATTACAGACAATAACCCACTCAGCTACTTTCAATGATCTGCCAAAGCTGAGACCCACTGGTTCGATTCTAGATCCAGTACAGGCCAGGCAAAAGTAATATAAACACTGAAGGCCTTAGGTGGAAGACTGACCACAAGAGGAAGCCAACCCCTGCCTTGCTAGAGGGGGCTGTGGCTGATTCCAAACACAATCCCCCAAGTTAGAGTCACCATTCCCACTCTAATTCTCTGTGACATTTGGACTAAGGCTCAGTAATGTATCACCACTGAGAGATCCAAGCCAGACCCCAAGAGATAGAGTCTGGTATGATTCTGTCTATCTTGTAAGAGGAGCTGAGGCAGCTTCAGCCCATTGACACAGGGTTTAAGCAGACTGTACCACTACTGCAATGCACCAACGTGACTCTAGCTGATGTAGGAATCCAAAAGGCAAGGAAACAGTTATGATACTGCAAGAGGATCAGAGAGGAGGATGGACTCCCCTATCAGCTGCTTCATGACAAGGAGAGAAAGGTGAAGCAACTCATCCTTCCCGATAGCCTCAAGTGTCAAGTGTTGTTAGCAGTTCATGATCTATCAGGACACAGGGTGACAGAAAAGATGGCTGCCCTGGACACATTGTTGTTACTGGCCTCAGGACGGCTGCTGACATTGATAGCTACTGTCTAGCACTTTGTGAGGCTAAGCCAGGCATTCGAGATATTGTCCAAGAGGACTGAGAGAGAAACACCTAGAACAGGGGAGGCGATGGCCTAGAGGTACTATTGCTGGACTGTTAACCCATATAATGTTGTGGGGACTTGGTTTTGAATCCTGCCATGGCAAATGGTGGAATTTGAATTCAATAAATATCTGGAATTAAAGAGTCTAATGATGACCATGAATTCATTGTCAATTGTTGGGAAAAAAACTATCTGGTCCACTAAAGTCTTTTAGGGAAGGAAACTGCCAACCTTACCTGGTCTGGCCTACATGTGACTCCAGGCCCACAGCAATGTGGTTGACTCTTAACCGCCCTCTCGGCAAAAAGGGATGGGTAATAAATGCTGCTTGGTCAGTGATGCCCTCATCCTGCGAATAAATAAAGAAAAAAAAAATTGAAGCTAGACTGACAGAACTAATTTTTCAAATGGCACAAGGGTATTTGCCTGAAATTGGAATATCAGGGGCTGGAATAAAATACAGCATGCCCACATTCCTATTTCCAGCAATATTTGCCAACATTATATAAAGTACATATAGTGAGTCATTTGCAGCACTCCCACCTTACCAGCTCCATTGTGGTGTTGGCATTTGAGACCACCCCACAATTTTGTTGGAATTGGGTTGGCTTTTTCAGGACATCAAAGCAACAGCTCCTCACAGACATCATGAAGTGGGGGGAGTCTCAATGCTCGAGTCAGGAAACAAAACAAAACAAGCGATATGTCTCCTCTCCACCTATCTTCTCCTTTATCCATCTTCTATCCGCCTCCTCCTCTCTCCCTATTTATTTCAGAATCCCCTTCCCCTCCCCCATTTCTGAAGAAGGGTCTCGACCCGAAACGTCAGCTTTCCTGCTCCTCTGATGCTTCTTGGCCTGCTGTGTTCATCCAGCTCTACACCTTGTTATCTCAAGCGATATACATGCCATTTGGAAGAAAATTCTTGCTCTTACGTTCTTATGAAACTATCAATCAAAAACAGTTCGTTTAAGTCCCAGTGAAGAACACTTTAGCCCTGTCCAAATAAGCATGAAGGCATTGGAAATCTAATTCAAAGAAAGATAAATTTATTACAAGGTCATAACATTATCAGTCCAACAAATTCTCCTTTGTAACTGTATGAATTATTTTCCAAAGGAATGAAAGGACTGCTCATACTTGGTGTTCACCAATCATTCATAATCGAACCATGTAGAAAAAACTGGTGATTGGCCATCTGTTTCTGTTGGTATAATTGCCAAAGAGTGTTTTGGAGCCATAGAGGGCATTGGAAGATATGAGAGAACAAGAAGGGGATTGGAGATATGGGGGGAAAATGTAAGGAGCATGCAGGACAATTAAGGCTGAAGGATCAGAGAGCCTAACAATCATGTGATGAACTGGATTGTATATTTCAGTAAATGGAGACGAGTCTTGTAACTGCGTCCAGCCTACATTGCTTCTTATCTGTGCCTGCCTCATCAGCATGGAGAAAGGGCAGATGGGTGAGCTCTTCCATGATGGAGTTGGGATTGTGAAGTGAGGAACTTTCTAAACTCCTACTTCATGTCTCCTCAACAAGAAATCAGCCATCCATCTCCCTACCTTTGTTACAACTTCTTGTGAAGGTACGTTCACCTGATAACCAGCCAGACTCTCAATTTAGATGGCCGTGGTTGGGAAATGGAGACAGAAAAATTTTAAAAATGTTCTGGTGGTAAATTTAGCAGAAACTGGGAGAAACCCATTCTCCTGTGTTTCTCAACCACAAATTCCCTCTCTTATCCAATTCCAACAGAAGAATGGAGCCTCTGGAACATGAATCATTGGATACAAGAATTGATCAGGTTAGTCAATATGCAATACTAATAGTTTTTATCACAAGAAAGTCTACTTCTTGCATAAATCATAAGAACCATGCCACCTCTGTTGAAATATGATGGAATATTACTGATTTCCTTGGCAGTTCTCCCATGTGCTCAGTCTGACTTCACTAGGGGCCTTGTGAAAGCCCAGTTAAATTATCATTAAATTACTTTTAATTATCTTTAACACCTTTAAGCTAACTGATGAAATTTAAAGGTCAATAGTGTGTATTTTACAAGAGATGAAGCTCAAAATGTGTGAATGAAGGAAAAAAAACATTCAGCTTGTTTAGCTTGGTGTGCAACTGAGGTGCTCTTCAGTTTATGAGCTAACCACTTTTTAAATTATCTTTTTTTCCAACCCATATTCCACTTGACTCTTTGCTCCATTAGGAATTAGGAACTGACAAGATTCCTGTTTTGACTAACGTCATTAAGTTAATGTTTACTGTACTAGATGGCAGACTGTCCCATATGTTGATCACGAAAAGTTCAAAGAATTTGACCTATTGTGTTGTATTTAAAAGCAAAATACAACTATTTCAATAACTAGTTAGTATTATTCTGAACTTAATACTGAATTGCCAAGGGCATTTCCAAGTGACTGTTTCTACTATACTAATGAGTCGTTATTTTTGATATTTTTAGAATAAGTTGAACTTAATTTAAAAGAACAACATATTCTAATGTAAACACATTATGAAATAATTTTATGCAAGTTGAAAACTTTAATATTACAAAAACATTTCCTGGTATTTCCTTTACATATTATACAATATTTTGCAACATATTTCTTTTAAATGTGATATGTTGCAACACAAAGATAGCTAAAATATAGTAAATATGTCACTACTGTGGGTAATGTCCGGTGATTTATTTGCACACTAGAATTTAAACGTAAAATATTGTGGTTCATTTATCGTCTTGCTGCCTTTGCAGAAATGGTATTTAAAAATAAACATTATGTCTATACTTCCTGTGGCAATGCAGGAGTATGAAGGAAAAACAGCAGACAGTGAGCAGATGTCAAACCTGAAGAGCTCCATCATCACTGCTTCGACAATCCTCAGAAATAAACCCATTTGGAGTTCTCAAACCAATTGGATTCTTCAGTTAAAGTGCACTTATTTTATAATTATACTGACTGAGGCAAGGGACAGGGCATTTTTTTAAAGCTTGTTGGAGGGTCAGTTTACAGGAGTTACATTTTCATTTCCATTAATTCCTTTATTAAATGATGCAGCTACAAAGTAACTGTATTTGTATTTGTATTCTGTAATTATATTGTTATATAATATTTTTGGATTCAGAATTTTTGGAAGCAGAATTAGAAGAATTCATCAATATCCTCAATAATTAGCAATTCTATTAAATGTAACAGCACAACACAGAAGGGGAGCATTCATTCTCTACATGCCTTAAAATTTAATTTGGCACAAGGCAAACGGTATGAGTTAACAACAAGGGTTTTTTTAAAATAACCGACACATGTTACTGTACACATAAAGCCATAAAGCAGAGCTGGGCAAAGAAGTGGCAGATGGAACTCAACCCAGAAAAGTGTAAAGTGATTGATTTTGGAAGGTCGAATTTGAATGCAGAATACAGTATTAATGGCAGGATTCTTGACAGTGTGGAGGAACAGAGGGATCTTGGGGTCCACATTCATAGATCCCTTAAAATTGCGACCCAAGTTGACAGGGTTGTAAAGAAGGCGTATGGTGTGTGGGCTTTCATTGGCAGGGGGATTGAGTTTAAGTGCCGTGAGGTTATACTGCAGGTCTATGAAACCCTGGTTAGACCACACTTGGAATATTGTGTTCAGTTCTGGTCGCCTCATTATAGGAAGGATGTGGAAGCTTTAGAGAGGGTGCAGAGGAGATTTACCAGGATGCTGCCTGGGCTGGAGGGCAGGTCTTATGAGGAAAGGTTGAAAGAGCTAGGGTTTTTCTCATTGGAGCGAAGAAGGATGAGAGGTGACTTGATTGAGGTGTACAAGATGATGAGAGACATAGATAGAGTGGATACCTAGAGACTCTTTCCCAGTGCGGAAATGACTATTACGAGGGGGCATAATTTTAAGGTGATTGGAGGAACGTATAGGGGAGATTTCAGAGGTAGGTTCTTTGCACAGAGAGTGGTAGATGGTGGAACGCGCTGCCGGCAGTGGTAGTGGAGTCAGATACATTAGAGACATTTAACGACTCTTGAATAGGCACTTGGATGATAGTATAATGTAGGGTATGCAGGGTAGTTTAATCTTGGTAGGATAATAGGTTGGCACAACATCATGGGCCGAAGGGTCTGTAATGTGTTGTACTGTTCTATGTTCTATGTTCTGTGTACTACCCAGAACGCACCTTCGCAATCTGGAAAGGTCGCAGCTAGTGTGTTTTCAACCCATATACACAATGCTGGAATATTTTAACCTGGCAGTAACTAACATTTTTAATTGCATGTCAAATTTCAATCTGTAGTTTAGAATTATCAATTGACATTGTTGTCATAACAATGTCACATCCACTACATGTTGCCCCATATAGCTACGAAACATATACAGTCGAAGCAAGAGAAATACACATAAGTGATATGTACTATCGACAAGATGCACTGCAGAAATTCCTCAGACAGCTCCTTCTAAACCACTTCCATCTAGAAGGACAGCACAGCAGATATATGGGCGCACTGCCATCTTCAAGTTCCCCTCAAGCCACTCACCATCCTGACTTGGAAATATATCACTGTTCCTTCACTGTCGTTTGTTCAAAATCCTGGAATTCCCTCCCTAATGGCATTGTGGATCAACCCTCAGCAGGTGGACTGCAGTAGTTCAGGAAGGCAGCTCACCACCACCTTCTCAAATGGAAACTAGGCACAGGCAATAAATGCTAACCAGCCAGTGACTCCCACATTCCACAAATGAATTAAAAAAAAACACATTCATTTGCAAATAATTCATTACATCAGTCATTCAAATTACCTTTTTTCTAATCAGCTAAGTCATCTTTGGTGACAGGTTTGAAACTGTTCCTTTTTGTAGCCTCCCACCCCAGCCACCTTTGCAGTCTGATTCTCTCTCCAAACTCCCTTGCGTTCTCCTTCCCTCCCATTCTATCTGCACAACTTTTGCAGACTTTCTCTCTCCCAAATCTTTGTAGTCTCCCTGTCCTTGTCCCCCCATTATAATCTCCTCATTCTTCCAGATCCCCCATTTTCCCAACCACCCTGTATCCCCCATGTGGGCTTTCTGTCACTGTCCCAACCCTGTACCAATCCCTATGCAGTCTCCCCATCTCCTCCTGACACCATGAACAAAATCTTCCCAGCCCACCCGTGGCATAACTTTGGGCAAACTGGATGAGGTTCCCAGCAAGGGGGATAACCAAGGAGCACTGCTGTGGTAGGGAAGTAGAAAATTCAATGCTGAGCCCATGTGATCCAGAACAATTTGTCAAATTGCATCTAAAACAGGCTCAGTGGCAGGAAGCTGAGGTTGATGGTTGAAGGGTGTTTTTGTGACCGGAAGCCTGTGTCCAGTGGCATACCACAGAGTTCAATGTTGGGTCCCTTGCTGTTTTATGTGTACATTAATGATCTAGACATGAATGCAGGAGGTATGAGCAGGAAGTTCACAGATGACTCGAAAATTGGTGGTGTGGTTAGTAATGAGGAGGAAGGTCTTTGGCAACAGGATGACATAGACAGGCTGATGAGATGGGCTGAATAAGGACAAATGGAATTTAATCCTCAAAGGTATGAGGTGATACATTTCGGGAGAACTGAAAAAGGCAAGAGAGTGCATATTGAATGGTCAGACTCTAGGAAGTACAGAGGATCAGCGGGGCCTTGGTATGCCTGTCCATAGATCCATGAAGGCAGCAGATGGATAGATAAGGTGATTAAGAAGGTGTATAGGATATTCGTATTTATTACTCACGGGATTGACTGCAAGAGTAAGGGGTTTATAATAGCGCTGCATACAACGTTAGTTAGTCTAAACTGGGGTATTGAGTGTAGTTCTGGTCACTGCACTATAGGAAGGATGTGATTGCAGTAGAGCGGGTGCAGAGGAGATTTTGGCAGGGTTGGAGCCATTCAGCTTTGAAAAGAGATTAGATTGGCTGAGATTGTTTTCCTTAGAACAGAGAAAGCTGAGCGGGGGAGGGGGCTGGGATCTGACTGAGGTTTACAAAGTTTTGAGGGGCATAAACAGGGTCGATGGGGAGAAGTTTTTTCTTATCCATAATAAAAATGGTCAATAACCAGGGGGCACAGTTTTAAGGTAAGCAATGGTTGGGGGGGGGGGGGGGGGGTGTGTGCAGTTAAAAGTGAACTGAGGAAAAAAAATCACTCAGAGGGTTGTGAGTTTCTGGAACTCACTGCTTTAAAGGTGCTAGTGGGTAAGAACCCTCAAGATTTATGTGAAATATTTAGATGAGCACTTGAAATACCATAGATATAGCCCAAGTTCTGGAAACTGGGATTAGTCAAGATGGATGTTTGATAAATGGTGCAGACACAATGGGCTGGAAAGTCTCTATAATTCTAAGCATAATCCTGGTACCGGCCATGATTCTTATATCTTTGAGATTGCTCATGCTCTTGCTGCATTTGGGAGTCCACGTGCCTTGCAGAATGGTTGCTAAGAAACAAGGGCTACCCTCTGACGATGACTCCATTATGCAACTGATTGGGCTGGATTGAAGGTGAGGGGAAAGGTTGAGAAGATGGGACCTTCATAGTGACCTTAGCCAGTACAGGAATCAAACCTGCATTGTTGGCATCGCTCCACAATGCAAACCAGCCATTCAGCTAACTGAGCTAACTGAGTCCCACTGACCCACTAGCTGAAAGAAGAAGGGTCACTCTGACTGGCAATACTTTACCTGATGTACACCTTGGGTTCAAAGTGGCACTAATTCCAGGGATCGGGGGATAACACTGCAAAGGTGAGTACTGCCTACAGCGAGTGGGAGATTTGGGCTGGCTTCAGATAAATAGGGTGCCAAAGAGGTGTGGCATAAGTTAATGAGGTGAGTTTGGGATGATTACATGAGAAAACTTGCTAGTCTTCACAGAGAGAAACCCTCCATGAAGCTTGTCACAAAAGGAACTTGGCTGCACTAGGTAAAGTTAAGTCCCGTGTCTCCTGCCCTCCCATTCACGTGCAGCCTTCCTGTCTCCCCCGCAAAACCCCACATCTCCCCCATCTGCCTTGCAGCCTCCTACTTCCCCCCCGCCACTAGCATCTTTGTGGCCTCCCCTTCTTCCCAAGACCCTTTGCAGCCTCCATGTTCCTCCTCAAGCCCATGGGACATGGCGGGCAGACGGCCTTGGCAAAATGGCGGCTTCTTACTCATTCTTCCAGCTTCGGCAAAACAGCCTCAGGATGACCTCCATCTCCTGCTCCTGAACCTTGTCTGCATCTTCTCACAGCTCACTGATCTCATGGCCTGGTTCTACCCTCCAAAACCTGTGACCCAATACAACTCCTGAACCATATCCTGCAAATCCAACCTCTGTGACCTCGCTCCTTTCTTCCAAATCCTGGACCTCACACCACCCACCAAGTCATAGCCCTTACCCATCCAAACTCCTGATTAGTGACTCAGCCCCAGCTTTGCTACCTGACTCTTCCTGCTCCCAAGTTTCAGCCCTTCCAATGTGTTCTCAGAGTCAGCTCCTTACTCTCAGTGCCCATCTCTTCCCTTTCCCAAACCATTTCAGATAGCCAATGATTATACATTGCACTTTATGAGTTATAGGATCCGACCTTCGGCCCACTGAGTCTGCACCGACCCTCCAAAAAGTACCCCACCCAGATCTCTACCCTATCTGCATATCCCTTGCTTTAATGAAACATGGTTTTTGTTGGAAAAGTGAACATGTAATTAAGAGAAATTAAGAGAAGGCCCACTTTCTCCATGCTAGATGTCTTCCTGCTACTACTGTTTTACAAGCTTCATTTTGATTGCCAGTCAATGTTACTGAGATCAGCAAGTTACTGTTTGTCTGTTCTGGTGCTAGAACATGACACTGAGAGAAGAACTCTGTTGTGGAAGAGTGTATTGAGCAACCTGACTCTAAACAGACAAAACTGCTCCAGTAAACAAGTAAAGCCAATACTTTGAAGTTTGAACCATTAGCTAGGAGACTAATAAATCGACGCATGACCTGCCAACTATTTAGTTTTCCGAATCATTTAATAATGATAAATCTGACCCATTTTCTGCTTAAGTAACTGGTTTTATTATTTGCTGCAACATAACACACACTTAAATAGAATAATTGTCTTTGTTCCTGGAAGATGGTAAGGTCTCAAAATCAACAACAAACTCCCTTGAGTGCAACAAGGCTCAGAAAGTCAGCTGCAGCTGAGGCTGCCTGATGCTGGGAATTGTTCACCCATTCCAACCAACTGTATCCAGAACAGCTTGTTGTTCTTCTTTGTGATGGAATATTGTTTCCCTTTGTCCTCTGAGCTCCACTTTTTGACCAGGTTAAACTACAGCACTAAACAAGTGTCAAAGCATGAAGGCATTTTCTTTATATATTTGTTTGGGACTGGTATTATTACAAAGTGTCAGTCCAATAGGTTGACTTTGTGATTCACAGCTGTGCTTGTGGGCTTCAATGACTGGATTAAGACTGAACCCTCTGATTGCACATTTCAATATGAACGAGGCGAGCAAGAGTGAACTCTATTTCCGGACACTGATAAATCCGCTTCTTATTTGCTCAGGAAAACTGGCACAGTCACATGCCCCTTTCCAACACCGCCTGGCACAGCTCTATTTGTTCATACGGGCATATTAAACAAGGAACAGAGGGAGGGAGGGCAGCCCTGAAGCAGGAAACAGGACACGAAACAGATGGTTCCATGTTAGGCAGGTGGGGCAAGATTGGCACCACAGAACATCAGCTCGCTGACTATTTTTAGAGAAGCAATCTGGCATCATATAGCACAATGAAACAGATTGATACCACTGCTGAAAATTGTTAGATTATTTTGATGCAAAGTTTGACACCAGAACTTGTGCAGTATATATTTTTTTAAAGAATCACATTTACTATGCAATAAACAAATGATCCATGGTTATATTTAATTTGGGTCATTGAAGAAAAGCAATACAGATTATGATTGTAAAACTATTTCAACACTGCCAAGAATAAAACTTTGAAGTCGATCCTGATATATAAGCATGCTCTCAAGATGCTTAAATCAACATAATCGTTTTCAGTTTTCTGTGTTAAAGTGCTGCTGAAATCTTCATCTATGCCTTTGTTACCTTTAGATTTGGTTAGTCCAATGCACTCCTGCTGCCTCTCAAACCTCTGTAAACATGAAGTTTTTTAAAGCTGTGTTTCTCACGCAGGGCCCTGTGTTTGCTTAATTACACTGGCTTCCAGTCAAGTAAAACCTTGATTTTAAACTCAATCATTGTTTTCAAATGATTCCCCTCAATTTTTGTAATCTCTAGTCTTAAAACTCTTTGAAGTAACTGTGTTCATCTAATTTTGGCCTCTTGACCATCCCAAAAATTAATGTTTCCACCGTCAGTGGTAGTACCTTCAGATGCCAAGCTCTAGAATCTAAGTTCTTCTAAATATCTCTGACACTCCCACCTATCTTTTATCCTTAAGATGCTCATTAATATCCACTTCTTTTAACTAAGCTTTTGGTCACCTGCCTTAATATCTTCTTACATGGTTTGTTCTCAAATTCTAATTTTTAATGTTCTTCCGGATGTTTTATTCTGGTAAAGCTTCAAGATGGAAATACAAGGTGCTGTTGTGGAGCCTATATTCCAAACACTGCCACAAACACAGCAGCATTGTCTAAAAGAACCTATTTGCATATGCTCAGCATTAGACTCAATCAGACTCTTTGAAACTTACTTATACGGTAAGAAATAGACCATTTGTTCAGAATTCTGTGGAACCTGGGGAGGGTAAGAGGGGTAAGCTGTGATTGATTTGCTCAAGAACTTTGCTCTGAATGCAGGTCCTCTAAAGTCTGGTAAAAAAGATAATAATTTTTAGTTGTTTATCTTGGTAAGTAGTGTATGAAGGTATCACTCAAAAACATGTCACCTTTCTGCTGGAAATCTCGAAAGTATAAATTTGCACTTGAAGATAGGATGTACCCCACA
This sequence comes from Rhincodon typus, assembly GCF_021869965.1. Classification (NCBI taxonomy): domain Eukaryota; kingdom Metazoa; phylum Chordata; class Chondrichthyes; order Orectolobiformes; family Rhincodontidae; genus Rhincodon; species Rhincodon typus. Next base: position 118,317,987 of record NC_063332.1, read on the forward strand.
GAATTAGGCCATTCAGCCCAACTAGTCCATGCAAGTGTTTATGCTTCAGTCGATGCTCCTCCTACCTTTCTTCAACAAAATCCATCATCATACTCCTCTATTCCCCTGTCCCTATATGCTTCTCTTATTACCCTTTAAATGTTTTATACATCTACCTTCAACAATGAGTTTCACATTCTAATTAATCTTTAAATGAAGATACATTTTCTTTAGTTTCTATTTGATTTCTTAATGATGGCCTCTAGTTTTTCTTCCCTTTCCTACATAGGGTAACATTCTCTATATATTCACTCTATCAAAGCCTTTAATAAATGTAACAAACCCTATTTGGTTGATCTTCAACTTTCCTTAGACAAGAAGAAGGAAACTCAGCCTGTTCTGCCTTCCCTTATAGGTTTGGCTTAGTTCAGTTAGCTGGATGGATGGTTTATGCTGCTGAATGATGCCAACAGCACTGGTTCAATTCTCACACTGGCTAAGGTCACCATAAAAGTCCTATCTTCTCAATCTTGCCTGAGGTGCAGTGGCCCTCAGGTTTAACACAGCACCAGGCATCTGTCCTTGGTGGGAGTGGGACTATTTACCCTATAGCAAAATATTTCTAGCATCAGCTTTGTATAATTTTCCCAAGAGGTAGGAAATAGTTTTATCACTATACAATTAATTCAGAGATCCAGATGAAGTTCTGGGGAATTGTGTTTGAATCCACAAATCGTGCCAGATAGTGGAATTTGAAATCAGTAAAAACCTACAATGAAAACTCGAATGATGACCTTTGTCGTAAAAACCCATCTTGTTCACTAAGGAAGGAAGATGCTGTCCTTACCTGTTCTTGCCTATATGTGACTTCAGATCTACAGTAACGTGGTTGTAATTGTCCTGTGAAATGGCCTAACCAGCCATTCAGTTATAACATTGGAACAGCAGTTGGCTATTCAGCCCCTCGAGCCTGTTCCTCCATTCATTGCGATCATTGCTGATCTGCAGTCTAATACCATATACCTGCCTTTGGCCCAAATCCCTTAATATCTTTGCTTAACAAAAATTTAGCAATCTCAGATTTAAGATTAACAACTGACAATCATTAAGAAGTCTCAGAAAAGGAATTAAACTGGATGGACTACCCGGCATCGACCTAGGCACCAGAAAATACAATGCATACACAGCCCTATCAAACTGCTCCCCAACGGTCTTGTGGGTCTACCCACAGCACAGGAACTGCTGTGGTTCAAGAAGACAGCTCACCACCGGCTTCTCAAGGGCTGCTAAGTATGGGAAATAAGTATTGGCCCAGACAGCGACCTCCACATTCCACGGATGAAATTTTTAAAAAATTGAATCTTCACTAAGTTGATTTGAAACTATTCTGCATCATCTGTAAACAAATAAAAATAGTGTAAATCCTTCAGTATGGAAAAGTGACTATCAAAGCTCAAATAACAAATTGTTTATATTAATCTCTGACATATGCATTGCAGAAAAGTGTGGCTCTTGAAAAAGGACTGTAGGATACGCTTGAGAAATTCACTAAGGCTTCTTAGAAAACACCATCCAAACCCACAACCACTGCTATGTAGAAGGACAAGGGCAGCAGATACTTGGAACCGCCACTCCCTCAGTTCCCCTCCAAACCGTTCACCATGATGACGTAAGAATATACTGCCATTCCTTCAGGGTTGCTCAATCAAAAAGACTTAAATTAGACACTCACTTGATGAAGAGATCAATGTAGAGACAGCTGATTCATTTGTAGTAGCTGTCAAATAAGGTCTGGGTGAAGGAATTGGAACAAGCCATGTTGCAATGGGGGTAAACAATTGTGACACCTGTGAGGTCAGGGGTATGGTGCTTGGCTAAGCTTGTCTGATCACAGACCCTTGTATAGTGCTCGATTGCTTTAGCCTGGGAGAGGAGCAAGTGAGTCAAGTGGCTGATTTCTGATTTCCGGAGATAAAATTATTGAGAGAGAATTGTTTGCTAGTTCTAGCTTTTACTATATGAATGTAGGAAGATCTGCAGAGTTCTGAGATGCTTTAATGTACTATGTGTGAATTTATAACTGTCTCTGTCTTAGTTAAATAAGACATACAATAGTTTGATCCCAAGTAAGGAAGGATCCTTTTCCTTCTGGCTCCAGAAAAGATTTTGTAAATAAAAATAATTCCAACTTACTTTTTCCTGGTATCAATGGCAGGTACTGAAAAATCCTCGAAGTGGTAGATCCGATGTCTCTCCTTCTATTCCTAGGCAGTCCCTTGGTATTGAGGATGAGTTTCTTTCTCTCTAGTGTTAAGATTAAATATTCCAGTACTGGATCTGTAAACCCTGCCACCTGATGATCGAGAGTAGACTGATAGGATGATACTTTTGGCCGGGTTGGATTTGTCCTGCTTTTTCTGTACTGGACATACCTGGGCAATTTTCCATATTATCAGGTAGAAGCCAGTGGGAAGATCTTGGCCAGGGGAGTGGCAAGTTCTGGAGCCCATCTTCAGTACTATTCTGGAATGTTATCAGGGCCGGTAGCCTTTGCAGTATCCAATGCCTCTAACCGTTTCTTGTTATCATATGGAGTGAAGCGAATTGGCTGAAGACTGGTTTCTGTGATGGTGGGGCCCACTGGAGGAGGGCAAGATGGACAACCCACTTTACCCTTCTGGCTGAAGATTGCTGAGAAAGCTTCAGCCTTATCTTTTGTTGGGTTGATGGGTTGGGCTCTTCTATCGTTAAGGATGATGATATTTATGGAGCTTCCTCCTCCATTGCGTTGTTTAATCATCCGCCATCATTCATGAATAGATGTGGCAGGACTTCAGAGCTTCGAGCTGATCCGTTGGTTGGGGAATCCCTTAGCTCTGACTGTGACTGGCTGTTTATGCTGTCTGACATGCAAGTAATCCTGTTTGCTAGCTTCACCAGGTCGACTCCTCATTTTTAGGCATGCCCTCCTGCTCTCTTGATCCCCTGGCTTGATGGTAATGGTTGAGTGGGGGATATGCTGAGCCATGAGGTTGCAGATTGTGTTTGACTATCATTCTGCTGTTGATAGCACACAGTGCCTCATGGATGCCCCGATTTGAGTTGCTATTTCTGTGCAAAGTCTGTCCCATTGAGCATGATAATTGTGCCAGACAACATGATGGAGGGTATTCTTGATGTGAAGTTAGGATTTTGTCTCCACAAGGACTGTGCGATGGTGATCTGACTGATATTGACATGAACAGTTGCATCTGCAGCTGATAGATTGGTAAGGATGAGGTCAAGTATGCTTTTCCCTCTTGTTGGTTCCCTCATCACCTGCTGCAGATCCAGTCTAGCAGCTATATCCTTTAAGAACTGACCAGCTCGATCTGTAGTGCTACTGTCGAGCCACTCTCGGTGGTGGACATTGAAATCCCCCACCCAGAGTACATTTTGTGCCCTTTCCACCATCAGTACCTACTCCAAATGTTGTTTAACATGGGGGAGTACTGATTCATTGGTCAAGGGAGGATGGTATGTAGTAACCAGCAGGCGGTTTCCTTGCTCATGTTTAACCTGAAGCCATTAGACTTCATGGGGCCTGGAGTCAATATTGAGGACTTCTAGAGCAACACCCTCCCAACTGTATACCACTGTGCTGCCCCCTCTGCTGGATCTGTCCTGTTGGTGGGACAGGACATATCCAGGGATGGTGATGGTGATATCTGGGATGTTGTCTGTAAGGTAAGATTCTGTGAGTATGACAAGGTGCAAAACTAGCCTAAGCAAACTGATTTCCAAATCTACATTGTGACACAGGAGCATGATATTGGCAAGGTTCTTCATCTGAAGTAGTCAATTGCACACTCTACACAATAGTCATGAATGGATTTTATTTTGTTATGAAATATCGCTAATGGTACATTTAAGGTAAACCTGTTCACCTTTTATACCAGACTTGCACCGATGCACAAATTTAGAACTATGTTTAATTATTCTGTCACAATATGGAGTAGTATAATATTTTGTAAAAGTACATAATACTTTGTGAAGCAAATCCTTTTATGTGCATGTTTATTTTAAGCATTGGTTGCAAATGATACTAAATCATTTCAGTACAAACAGTTTGAAGTCAGAGGTAAGCATTTGTGGATCAGAGAATAGGGAACTGAAAAAAAGAATAGAAAAGTAGAATTGTTTAATACTTTTGGGCTTGGAGCCTTAGAAAAAAAGACTTGTTGGAAGGTGTCAGTGATTTAACAAAAATACATTTGCTTACAATCAGAAATAGACAAGACATTTAGAGGCAGGTTTTCTTTTGGAAGTGGAAGAATCTTAATGTTTGCTTCTTGAATTTCTGATTTGGGAGCAACTTACTCTAAAATATAACTCAAACATTGTGACAAAGATGGTGAACAAGCTCCATCTTTTGCTTGTGGGACTCATTGTGCCAGTGTGTCCATACAGTGTGGAAACAGGCCATTCAGCCCAACTAATCCACACAGATCCTCCAACCCAGACACACCCCCCTACCCTTTCCCTGTAACCCTGCATTTCTCATGGTTAACACATCTAACCTACACATCCCAGAACACTTTGCGCAATTTAGCATAGCCAATTCACCTAGCCTGCACATGTTTGGACTGTGGGAGGAGACCGGAGCACCCAGTGGAAATCTGCGCAGACATGGGGAGAGTGTGCAAATTTCACACAGTCACCCAAGGGTGGAATTGAACCCGGGTCCCTGGCGGTGTGAGGCAGCAGTGCTAACTACTGAGCAACTCTGCCACCAATAGGTTTCATCTTTCTAGTTGTTTATGCAGTTCTTTTGTAAAGTCCAATGCCATTAGAGCATGCATGTGAACTGGATTCATTATGAACCAGAGGTCTTCAGTTAAGTAGAGCTGCCCTGTTTACAGGAGTTAATGTGAAGCACACATAATTCTGATTATCCTGTATTTTCAATATTTGCCTAAATTTTCAGGTAGGGGTGCATATGGAAGGTCCTGTTGCGTATTCTGGCACTTGATACGAGCTACACTGGGTAGAATATGCTTTTTTGGACATTACTCTAGTACAAGTCTTGCACCTTACTTGCACTGGGAGCATAGGCTACACCAAGTTTGTTCCCACTGCCTTTCTTCATGGCACATGGGTTCACGAAATCCAGGCTGGATGTTAAAATGTGCAAAGAATGGTCTTGCATTTGTTGAAATCAAGTATGCACCAACCAACTTCTACATTAGCTTAAACAATGATCATTAAGACAACTGATGGAGATTACTGAGCAAGTGATGGGGATTGAGCACCTGTCTGCGCTTCTTATCACTTTTGAAGAATGAGTTGGAGAGCCACAATGCATCTGCCTACTTGTTTTCCTCATTCGAGGAGACAGCATCAGAGACTGTGGACATGAGCAGCGTCAGGAGAATTGTGACCATTGAGGCTTCGAGGAGTTACTTTGTGTCTATCCCTTTCTGCTGCTACCTTCATAACTGAAGTTTCTCATCCTGGCTTTGGATATCTGTGAGTAAAGTTAAAAATCCCTATTAGGCAAGTGGAAACTTCAGATTAATGGCATAACGGACAAGTTGGGAAAGACTAAAATTATAAAAGGAGTACACTTGTTGTTCACAACAGGTATCACCACCATAGCGAGTGCACACCATGAGGTAGGGTTACAGTAGTGAGGTCAAGGGCAATAAACTTATATCCTACTAAGGTCACAGCATCAGAAATGCCACAGGACAGATTTAATGTAAAATTAAATGTAAATGGGCAATTTAGTTGATGAAGAAGACACTAAAAGATGAAGGTAAAAGACTTTGCAGACTGTGTTAGGAATGGGACATTCATTTAAACTGTGATTTTTTGGGGCAAATATGAATAAGGTGTTTGCTGTAAAGTTTCATTGGAAAGTAGTGGAAGAGGGCATGCATTATGTTTTAGGCAATGAAAAGTAAGAAAGCATTCACTTTGCCAAAGAAAATATGGGAATCCTTCACCTCAACAAAAAAAGGTGTAAAAACTTCCATTTTACCCAAAGAAGGCATCAAACTGCTATTTTGACTGCAAAAAAAGGTAGGAATACCTCCAGTAAGCAGAACAGAATATATTTACTAGGAGAAAATAATAGTATTGCAATGTTATACAGTTTACAAGCTTGGAAAACAAAGCATTGTCTTTATTGTAAGGGTTAAATACCTTGAAGTCACAAATGTGCCAGCATTTAAACACTGTAGAATGAAAAAGTCATTGTGAACAAGAAAGACAAGGATCAAGAATTAGAAATGCACGATAGATGAACAATTCTACCACACTCTTAATATCAGAGAGATCAACCCCAAGTAGAATAGAATATAGATACCTTGGAGAAAGCAGTTATTGAGTCATAGAGTCATACAGAATGGAAACAGACCCTTCGGTTCAATTTGTCTGCAACGACCAGACATCCCAATCTGACCTAGTCCCACTTGCTAGCATTTGGCCCATATCCCTCTGAACTTCCTATTCATATACCCATCCAGATGCTTTTTAAATGTTTAAATGTACCAGCCTCCACCACTTTCCCTGGCAGCTCGTTGCCTACATGCATTACTCTTTCCATGAAAATGTTATCCCTCGGGACCTTTTTAAATCTTTCCTCTCTCACCTTAAACCCATGTCCTATAGTTTTGGATTCCCCCATCGTAGGAAAAGACCTTGGCTATTCACCCCAACCATGCCCCTCATGATTTTATAAACCTATATAAGGTCAGACCTCAGTCTCCACCTCTCCAGGGAAAAAAAGCCCCAGTCTATTCAGCTCTCTCCCTATAACTCAAACCCTCCAGTCCTGGCAATATTCTTGTAAATCTTTTCTGCACCTTCTCAAGTTTAACAACATCCTTCCTATAGAGCGACGACCAGATCATATGCAGTATTCTAAATGTGCCTAACCAATGTCCTGTACAGCTGCAATGTGACGTCCCAAATCCAATATCTTAAGATACTGTATTGATTCAAAGTTAAATGTTAAATCTGAAGTTGAACAAATCACCACACTATTTTATTGAATATGGACTACAGCTAATTAAATTAGAAATCATCTAAAAGAATGCACAGATACTTTTAAAGAAGTTCAGTTTTTTTGATAATTACTTTTAACAGATAACAAGCATCACTTTCAAAGAGCAGGATTTAACAGAAAAAATGAATATTCAGGGGATTCCATGGATAAATTCATCAATGATCCCTATAGATTAGTGGAAAACCGTGACTATGAAGCTTTAAATCAGAATTTGTAAGAGACAGGATTATTGTTGGAATGACAGAGTGGAGAAGGACGAGCTTATCATAGAGAAGCAACAAAATCCATCCATTTTATCAGGTAAAAGAAATAGGAGCAGGAGTAGGCCATTTCAGCCCCTAAAGCCTGCCCCAACACTTTATAAAATTATTGCAGATCTGCCACAGGCATGAAAATTCCACTTGCTTTCTTAATTATTCACTACACTTGCATGCTAACCTTTTGAGTTCCATGTATGAGAACATTCACGTCCCTCTGTACTGCACTTTTTGGAGACTTTCAGCATTTAACTAAAAGTTTGCCTTTCCATTTTTCCTACTAAATTGCATGACCTCACACTTCTGTACACTAAACTCCATAGGCCACGTTTTTGTGCATTCACTCAACCTTTCTATATCGCCTTACAAATTCCTTAGGTCCTCATCACAAATGACCTCCCATCTGTTTTTGTGTCATCAGTAAGTTTGGATACATTACACTCTGTCATTTCCACCAAGTCATAACTATAGACAGTAAATGATTGAAGACTAAGAATGACCTTTGTGGAACTCCATTAGTTATATCTTTACAATCTGAATATGAACCATTAATGCCGACTCTCTGCCTTCTGTGTGTTAACCATCCTCAATTCATGCTCACAGGGTACCCTCATTACTGTAAGCTCCTCTCTTGTGCTTTTCAGGCTTTTAAGATTGTGCCTTATCCTTTTCTGTGGCATCTTACAGAATGCCTCCTGGAAATTCAAGACACTATGCCTATCATTCCTATTTATGAACTCTGCTTCTTACATTCTCAAAATACTCTTAGCAAATCTGTCAAGCATATTTGTCTTTCACAAAACCCTGTTAAGTCTGTATGATTGCATTAAGTTTTTCTCAACTACTACCATTTCTTCCTTAATAATGGATTCCATTATTTTCTAGACAGATGTTTGGCTAATGGGCATATTGTTTTCTGTCTCCCTCTCTTTTTAAAACAGGCATTGTATTGGCTCAAGAATGGAAATTGTTGGAGAAACTCAGCAGGTCTGGCAGCATCTGTAGTAAGAAACCAGAGTTAATGTTTTGGGTCCAGGCCTTCTTCAAAAGAAGGGCCAGTGGACTTGAAACATTGTCTCTGCTGTCTCTCCACAGATGCTACCAGAGCTGCTGAATTTCTCCAACAATTTCTGCTTTTGTTTCTGATTTCCAGCATCTGCAGTCTTTGTTTTAACTTAGAGTTATACTGGAAGTTTTCCAATCTGCTAGAACCCTCCAAGAATTCAGTGAGTTCTGGAATAATTTGACAAATACCCCCATGTCTCTGAAACCACTTACTTTACAACCAGTGGATGCAGTCCATCAAGTCCTGGCAATTTGTCTGCCTTCAGTCCCATTAGTTTGTCAAGTACTTTGTTCCTCTTGATAGGGACTGTTGCAAAACCTTGACTCCCGCTAGCACATTGCCCATTTGAAGTTTACTGTGTCCTCCACTATGAAGACCAATGCAAAATATTGATTTAAATTATCTGTCATTCTTCTGCTTCCCGTTATCAATTGCCAGTTGCACCCCTGAGGGGCAGTGCAAAGAGTGTAAAAGAGTTGATGAATGGATACTTGATTCACTTTTGATCCTGTATGCATGTCTTGACCTCAACAAAAGCTGTGACAGCAGAAAGTGTTCAACTAGTTGTATCTGACCAACTAGTCCAGGTTGGTTGTCAAGCAACCATTCAAAGGGGAAGCTGGTAGATGATGTAGTGGTAGAACCAAAAAAAGAACAGATATGTTGAGATTACCTATGATGGCATAACAAAAATGTTTCATTTTGTCAAATGGCCAGTAAGACAAAAAAAAAAGGCTCAAGCAAATTCATCAAGAACAAAACGGTGACTACGGTTGTATTAAATTTGGCCACATTACATTGAAGAATTGCCTGACCAAAAATCCAGCACAATGGCCAAGCACATGTAGTTGGAGCACTGACCACGTTTCAAAATCATAGATCGTTCATTAGTATATGGCCGAAGATTAGTTATTCCACCTTCTCTTTTGGAAAATGCCTTTGTGAAGATGCCCCAAGGGTACTTAGGCATTGCAAGTGTACAGCCAAAACACAGCGATGTGGTGTGGTGGCCAGAAATCTCAAGATAGATTGAACACCTGGAAACACATTTTGAAATCTGTGATTACACAGGATTTTCCCATTCTAGGAAACAATCCAATATTCACCCCGCATTCCCCCTAACCCCACAACTACATTTCTTTCCATCCCAGAGGAGACAAGCTGGAAGCTAGCTGTATGGTTTTAGCTGTGGGCCGTGCTGCATGACAGTAAGCTCACCCACCAGCAGGTTAATATCAACAGTTACAGGGTGAAACACTTAAGTGGTCATCAATTGGACAGTCAAGGGCCTCAGTTGGCAGCAGTGTGGGAAAATCTTCCCAGAACTCAATCTGGTTGGAGGGAGGAAAGCAGCATGGTTCACACACATCACCACCCCACCTTATTAAGTGCTCTTCCTGCTGCCAAGCTCACTACCTGAAAGAGCAGAAGATTCTGTGGTGTACCTCAGACTCCTTTTGACTTAGGACAAGCCATTGTTTTATAAATAAACGTATTAATGTTACTGGCTGGCACCATGATAGCCTATTAATAATCATTTGTTCCCATTCCTGACTAGGAAGGGGAACACTTTCACTTTGAACAATTGTGTAAAAGAGACAATATTGGGGAAGCTACCTGCTATATATCCAACCCTGAAAATGAGGAGGCGTTTTATAAAAATAGTAACTGATTTGATATTCCCGTTTTGCAGCATGTTCAAAATCAATATTTCCCCAGTGAACTACTTTGTTACCATGGCTGGACCATTGTAAAGAGGGATTGAGCACAGGCCATGTATTTTACCAAAAGGGGTGCAGTGAAATCATTCAAAAATCACTGTCAGCTACCTTTGCTTACCTCCTTGCTACAAAACACAGACGTACGAAAAGATCTGAGAGGAGATTAACTTCCAATCTCTCACTTCGCGACAGTGTGAAATGATTATAAAGGAAAGAAAAACGTCAAAAACAAGAAAGAATCTAAATCATGCAGTACCTTTGACTTTTGGGTCGGATTTCAATTTAGTCCTGCTAATGGGATGACTGTTTATTCTCAATCTATTTGCTGAAAGAATTCTATAGGACATTAGTTAGTCCAAGTCGATATTGTCAAGGCACTGCAATAGGATGCACCTCTGCATTTGCCTGTGCTATGCTTAATCCAGAGTGCACATTACTTATCATGGTGCCTGTCAAATGGACAGTATTACATTCCCACGTGCTAACTTGACTTGTTTGGATCCACCAAGTGTTTTTTGAGGTAATGTTGAATTGCAGCAACATTGAAACATACTTAATCAAAGCATTTCACACAAGTTCAGCACTTGAAGCTCAGCCTTAAAGCTCGACGTGTGCCTTCAACAAGTTGAGTCAGTCATGACCATTGTGCAATAAGCAAAAGGAAAGCAAAACATTGCCGATGTTGGAACTGGGAAGCAGAATTTTATATCAGATTGAAGAAAAACGTTTTGACTCTGCAAAGGAAATAAGTATTGTATAGTCAGAAGTGGATTAAACATAAAATACCTCCCAAATGTCTAACACTAACTAAACACTTGGTGTGGCATATGGAAAATTAACAGCAACAGGCAAAAACATTCATGATAATTCTATGTTTTACTTTCAAAAATCATACATTTAGCAACTTGGGGTAAATTTTACAGGTGTACATGCAGCATTGGATAAATTTGTGGGGCTTGGTTTTTTGGGGATCCTTTAAAAGGCATTAGGACTCATAAATATATACACATGCAAATTAGAAAACTAATGGCTGTCGAAGAACACCATCAAGAAATGACGTAGCAATGATCATGGCAGAGGTTGGGCCTACCCTGCCCATAATTCTTCAGTGACTTGGAAGGATCACCAATGACAGGTAAGGTAAACAAGTATTTTTATTAACAATGATACATTTTGGCCATATGGGGGTGCTAGAGTGCCCTCCCTCCCTCCAACTCTACATAACTCCAATTCCCACTCCTTTCCCAAGACTTACCTGAAGGCTGTGCTCCATTATTGGTTTCTTCACTCAGGCAAAGAGGCTGTGGAGGGACACAAAACTCCTGCAGCTCTCTCTGGATGTGTCAATAAGACTTGGGGTCCCTTTTTGATTGATATAGTCATAGAGGTCTACAGCATGGAAACAGGCCCTTTGGCCCAACTTGTCCATGCTGCCCAGTTTTCACAATTAAACTAGTTCCATTTGCCTGCTTTTAGTCCATATCCCTCCATACTTATCCCATCCATGTTGTAGTTTAAATGTTTCTTAAATAACAAAATGGTACTCACTTCCTTAGTACCTCTGGCAGCTCATTTCAGACACTCACCACATTCTGTGTGAAAAAAATTGCCCTTCTGGACCCTTTTGTATCTTCCCTCTCACCTTAAGCCTATGCCCTCTATTTTTAGACTTCCTTACCATGGGAAGAAGCTGTTGGCTATCTACCTTATCTATGCCTGTCATAAATTTATAGACCTCTACAAGGTCACCCTTCAGTTTCCTATGCTCCAGGAAATTGAGTATCAGTCTATCCAACCTCTCCTTATAACTCAAACCTTCCAGTCCAGGTAGCATCCTAGTAAATCTTTTCTGCACTCTTTCTAGTTTAATAATATGCTTTCTCTAGTGTAGAACCGGAACTGCAGTACAGTACTCCAAGTGTGGCCTCACCAACGTCTTGTACAGCTGCAGAAAGACATCCGAACTCCTTAACTAAAGTTCCTCCAGCTCCTTGGTTCGGGTGCGTTTTAACAGTATCGTTCAGTGTTTTAGTTCAAAGGAAGCCCTTACTAACCTCTAAGCTTCCGCTTTATGGCTATCAGGAAATCTGCAGGATTAAGTAAATTATTGCTACTTTTCTGATGATTAAACTGTCTTATTTTTAAAACAGCCAGTTATTGTTCGCTGATCTGAATCTTCAGTTGAAAAGTGAATAAGCCTACACAAAAATTCCATTATCTATTTGACTCAATTTTGTGTGTGGAAACATAGGGTATTAGCAAATATGCATGCAATTTCTGTGGAATGTTGCTTAATTTATGACCAGCCAACAAAATCATACTTCCATCATAAAGATAAAGACATCTTCATTTGTCATGCTTTCTAAAAATGTAGGTTATAGGCATTATTCATCCAGTAAAAAATTTATGTATCTTTGTATTTGAAAGTGGATGACAAGATTTGTTCTTAGCAAGTCTGTGTATTACATTAGTGCCAGTCAGTACTACCCTGCCTGACAGATTTATAGTCTCCACTCAAGCGGCCTGCATATGATGAAAATGGCAGGTGCAGTGGGCAACACATGGATTACTTCATACATGGCAGTCACAGACCCAGCAACTGTCAGGAGTAATGTACTTCCTATACTGAACAATGTCGATATTCGTAGCCCCGAGAAGAGGCACCATGTGTTCACTTTTGTTGAATGAAACAACTAAGATCCACACACAGATGAAAATAATCTTCAATTGATTTCTATACACAACATCACAGTGTGAGCATTAAGTGTTGCCTTCTTTTCATTTGCATGTGTGGCTTTTGTATTGTTCAAATTTATTCAAATTACAGAAGTAAATCCCTGACTTATGGCCACAAATTCATTCACTTTTTATATATATCTTATGCACAGGTCAACCCCAACTTTTAGCCAAAAAGTCCAAACTCTTTCTGCCTATTCCATGCTCGCCACTGAAGTCAAGTATGCCCGGAGCAAACTTCCTCATTCGTCGAAAGTGGTTGCTCAGTTTCCTGTGCTTTCTCACACACTATTGGCTATTTTTGTGGGGGATAGGTTGGCAGGAGCAGTCTTTGACTTGACAACTTTGCAATAGCAACGTGATGGGAGAGGGTTGATTTTAAACTCTCCAAAATGCTACTCATGTTAAGGTCTTACTTTTTAGTTAAAAATATAGTCTCAGAAACTCAAACATTGCACACAAGCGGGATAACTACAATGATGGTTCTGTCCTTTTGAGTGTAGACTAACAAACAGAAAATTCATGTTCAGTTGAGAACTTTGATCAATTTGAACGTCATTCCTGCAACATTAAAAAATTCTTCGTTTTTAAGCAATATTAATATAATGAATCCAAGACAGTACTCCACAAGGTATTGACTTTGTTCAGTTTGTGTCCCTCTCAACAACATTGACCAAAAAAACAGTAATGGATAGGATTCCTAATGGAACAACTTGGTAAACATAGAAAACAGAAATGAGAAAGCTCCAAAACAGCCAGGGTCTCAGAAAGCATGCAAGTATAGACTAGAAATAGAACTAGAAATAAAAGCTACATCCTGAGGAGTAAGTGATTTAGTTATCTTCAACTGATACTTACATGGCACAATTTGACAATCCAGCTTTCCTGGGCGGAGCAGTGCTCTCAGGAATCGCATCTAAGGAAATAGTGGGTTAAAAGCTTGTTATTTTACTTCATTAACTGTGGGACTGCCAGTTGGTATAGAACTTGAATATTGCCAAAGAATGATCATTTGAAATTCAGCATTCTGGTGCTTGTCCTGATAAGTGCAAGATGAAAGTTTTGGCAAGATGTTTCCCTTTTCTGAAAAATTATGGAACTATAACTTTCTGGAACTGAGTCCTTTGCTATTTCCCACAGGAAATACAGAATCTTACAATCAGCCTCTTTGATTTCTTTCTCCTTTAAGTGTTATAAGGATGGGTTTAGCAATGTTCTACTTTTGTCCCTCATGTATAAAGTACCGTTAAGATTGTGTACATGGTAGATCTTTTCCATCCGCTGTCAGCATTGAACACTCATAAGTCCATAAATTTAAATAGTAAAGTCTCCTGTATTTAAATGTAACCATTCACCTCTTAGTGTACCAGTGTAAATGTTTAATTTCCCACACTAACCAACCATATGGAGTATGTGTCTCTAAGTGAGACACAGTTTGGTGCCAAATTATGCTGAATTGCTGGCATGTTGCCATTGCCTTGCAATCAGCTTGGAAAGGAGACTTTAACCCATCAATCTGGACTAGATTCAGAATTGGACATGAAACGGAAGGGCAACATTCTAACACCACTCAGTTTGCAGTACTACAAAAGGAATAATAAATGGAACAATAAATGGAACAGTTTATTTCCTTAAATGTTTAGAAGAGTTCATTTTCTTTATTGAATTTGTAACATTTTTTAAAATAGTTTGTTTTAGACTCTTGGCTAAAGATTTGTTGCCACCTCCAGCTCCAGATTTTTGGTCCACTAATGAAATTTCATGTTGGAAAAGCATTGAATTTCACTAAATGTCCCATGCAGTTTGTTCATTCTATCCTGTAAATTTGCCTTTTATAAAATCTGACATAAGACTTGTAAATACATCCTATCTTCCAGAATTTCCAATGTCATATTTGAGACATCTGCTGATCTTTTGTTAACCGTGTTTACATGAACTATTGTTTTCTGTGACTCTCTACATGAAAAGAGCTGGTTGAAGCTTTATATTGAAGAGAAATGAAATTGAACAATAGTTATTCCAAAAATCTTTTTCATGTTGTTAAAATAACTAATCACTTGAAGGACCCGATTCACAAACCTGCACTAAAGAATTTATGAGAAGAATTATTTAAAGCTCCCAAAATTCTTAAGTTTAACTTAAATGCATCCAATGAAAGCATTATGATCTTCTACTTTGTATGGGTGTTTCTATGTATTGTGTTTAGAATTTATTATTGTTAGTTTTCATAGTTTTGCTTAATTTAAAAAGTACGTTACTTGTTTTGATCTATGTAAAAGTATGTAAACACGTTGAAGATAGTTGTTAGTGCAACAAAAAATTGTGCTCAATCCACCCAGTAGATTAAGTACAACTTCAGATTATGTGTTATTATTAAACTTTTAAAAGAGAAAAGAGGTTTGAACAAATTTTGCTAAAATATAATTAGTCCACACCTTTTTGGACATGAGAGTTGTGGTTCAATAGTGGCTTATACCCAGTGTAATGAAGGTGGCCAGCACATGAATGATGTGCTAATTCCTCATCTAAATTTCTAGAAACTGTATCTGAGTGTGACCCGTATTACTGCCTGGCTGTATTCTCACAAAAGAGCTGAGAACATGAGAGCTGTGTTCCAGCTAGTCATCCACTCTTAAATTCAGTATGTCCCTCTCAAAGGGAAGCTGTACTTGGTCAGTGAAGGTGAATAATACAAGTGCAAATCTAAATGCTAGGCTGGAGTGAGGGCTCCTAGGTTTACTGGAAGCACTAGTGACTGAGGTGGGGAAAGGAAGAAAGGTCATGCATCCATGGGTTTTGCGGGGCAATGGTGGGCAAGGGGCCCTAAACGCAGACCCTCTGAATGGAATGGGAGTAGATGGCAAGGGAGGTTAATGCCTGAGGATTTGCTATAGGTTCCAAAAGAAGCTTAATGACTTCACACATGCTGTCAAAGTGATTGAATGTGTTTTCACATTATATCTATCCATGAAACTGCCAGCATCCCACACTATTCAGTGCACCATATCTACATTACTAGCCTAGTACCATTCACAGTCACTCTTATTTTAGATCTAACAGTCAGATATGCCTCTTCAACTTTATAAACTTTCAATGATGAGACATTTTGCTCTCTCTGCACCCCTCCAGCTGTTCAACTACAGCAGATCCAGCACTCAAATAGACTGCAGTACATTCACTGATGCTCTTCCGCCTGACTAGAAGGACAAGTTTAACCATAACTGAAGGGAGCAGCTGATAAATGGCAGACACTGGCATCTCTTATTTACTACAGACTGTCATAGATACGTTCAATAAGTGGGCAAGGTGCTGGAAAACGGAATGCAATGTGCAATAATGTAAAATTGCCCATTTTTGTAGAAAGAACAAAAAAGGAATATTTTATCAAAGTAGTAAGGGATTGCAGAACTCTGAGGTACAGATGGATCTGGGTGTCCTAGTGAATGAACCACATTAGATAATTATGCAGGTACAGAAAGGTATTATGAGCAGAATAGAATACAAAAGTGGTGAATTTTTGCTTCAGGTATAGAGGACACTGGCGAGACTGCATCTGGAGTAATGAGCATATTATTGTGCACATTATTTTCCTCACCTAGAGTAAATAGCAACAAAAACCTCCCAAATGCTCCAATGCACTTGACACTGGGAAATGTTGCTAATGTCTCCCTCTCCTGTTTGGAAGGATCCTAATGCATAAATACTGACTGTGCTGTCATCAAATTGGTGTGAGGCTCCAGTTCATATTGGAGGGAGTAACAAAGAGAAATGACCTTCCTATGCTAGTTACCTGCATAACCTCAGGTATTATTGCTGTACCAGGTGGAGAATGGTGAAATGGTCCTGAAAAGATATCAGGGTGCATGGCCCTGTGTGCAGAATCCTGCCTGCTCGCCCCTTCACATAAATCTTGCCTTCCCTATAGCCTCTGTTGCATCACCTGGCCATGTTACAGGTGAAGAGGCACTGTCACGACACTGTATCTCAGTCAGCAGTTCCAGTTCTAAAAAAGGACCCTTGATTCCATGACTGATTAAAAACCTCAGCCTTGAATATACATAATGACACAGTCTCTATGTATATTAATCAGTGACCAGTGGATATGTTGCTTGGTTCAAGTTCACAAATAGAGCATCAAATCAACCAATTAGAAAGGCTGAGTAATCAGAAATGTTCAAAGAGATACAGGGAACATGTGGAAAAGCATCCTACCTGGTGGTGCTACAGATCTGAATTTGTGTTTTCCTTAATTTAAGCATTTTTAAACTTATGCCTTCACAATGACCAACAAAATGCCTCAATCTATAGGTTATATGACAACCCCAGTCTGGCATCAGTATCAAACAGAAATTGAGTTGTTCTAATATTTTCATGATGTACAGGATAGTAGAGCATCTACATCAAAACCACATATGATTTGCAACTTTGTAACACCCGTGTATTTCATCCAGCTGAATGAAGAAAGATCAACTCTTTAGCAAAAATCACCATAAAGAGGGAAAGAGTTGAGCAATTATTTTTAAAAGAGGAACAGAGTGATTATTTCATACAAAGCTGTGGTAAGAGTGCACGTTTGATTCAAGGATTCCATTAGCTTTATACCTACGAAAAAGCTTAAATGTATACAGAAGATGGGGAAGAAGAATAAAATAATGAGTATAATTGTTAATATATAAAACATATAAAGTACAATGTATATCATTAGATAATGGCAAACTACTACAAATGCACTCATGCATCCACCTTTCCTTCAGGAAAGGATCATTAAATAGCAATCACAAACAGAAACACGACCTCGATTTTGTACTTGTTCATACAGATCAATTGTAGCATTCCTGTCCAATCCCTGGTCTCAATAATTCCTGAACAAATTTAGCAATCACTCCACTGAGTGTGGTCAAGGAAGTTCCCTCAAAAGCTTGTCACACTAAATAAATCCCCAGTGAAAATAATCTTCTGATGGCTTCCTCAACTATCATATTGAATCATGGAATCCCTACAGTGTGGAAACAGGCCTTTCAGGCCAACAAGTCCACACTGACTCTCAGAGCATCCCACCCAGACTCATCTACCTAATCTACACATCCCTGGACACTATGGGCAATTTAGCATGGCCAATCCACCTAACCTGCACATCTTTGGACTGTGGGAGGAAACCAGAGTACCCGGAGGAAACCCATGCAGACACGGGGAGAATGTGCAAACTCCATACGGACAGTCACCTGAGAGGAGAATCGAACCCAGGTCATGACCTGGTGCTGTGAGGCAGCAGTGCTAACTGTTGAACCACCGTGCTACCCAAAAATTAAGATGTTACCTAAATATTTCAAAGATTATCAATGGGAAATGGTGAGGTGATTGAATGTATTATAAATAGGCAAATAATTGCTGTGGTACTAAAGAATTGCTGTTTTGAGCTGAGATCACTGTTGAGAATACTTTCCACTTCTAGAAATCAAAGCATGGATCACCCAAATTTATTAAATCCTGGCAGCAAATGGAAAAGCTAATTCTCTTTATTTTCATCTAGCTTAGTTACTTTTATTGGATTTCATTCACACATCCAGAACTAACCTGACTAATCAGGACTTATTTGCAATAATGCTCGATTTGCATATTTCAAGTAGCATAACAACCACTTAACAACCAAGAATGTTGATCCGTCCCTGAAGATGAAGGGATGCATCAAACGCTTACACTTCTATTCATTAACTTGGTTATTTCTGGCATTTAAAATAATGATTTAACAAACAAATGCCATTAGAATCAATATTTCTTTTATATCTGTCAATTTCTGCAACTTGAAGCCAGGATTACTAAAGATATCATGATATAAGTTGACCTTTGAATCTTTGAAAAAAAAATCCTCCAATAACAGGGGTTTAGGCCAAGTGTAATAAGTGAATGACTGATGTGGATCATCACCATTTTGATGTAGCATCAGCAACCAATGCAAAGAGAGGGTGTGCCTTAAACTCCTTTGTATCTTCACAACACAGCCTGTATTGTCTGCTTGATCCCTTCTGCTCAGTTACAACATACAGGCAAGTAAAGCATGCATTTGTGGTGTGAAACTTAAGGCTAACTACTAATGCAAGTACAGCACATCATGGTTGAAAAGGATGATTGACTAGAAAAATATGTATTAGGTCAACTTATACATTGTGATTCATGGTAGGTAATACACACACAATGTTAGTTTGGTCTTCCTGTGGATCCCAAATGTTGCTGAGACTGCTCCACCCTCTTGGAGATTTATGCAAGGTGTGTTGACTTCATTTATTCAGCATTGGTGCACTTTTGAAATGCTTGGATACACTCTGAAATAACTACACAGAGGCCAGTATCCCTTCAACAAGTCACCCTTTATTTTCACACAAATAGTCCTTGACTTTATTACTGCCTTTTCAGAGTCAACTGTCAGTATCTCTGACATTCCCCTTTTTATCTGTCAGCCAGGGCTCCCTGACTGGACCAGATTAACAGTCCCAATCAGGGAACTCATATTCTATGATGCCTAGCTGGTTGACCTTATTACAATCACTACACACTTGTGTGTGAAGCCATCACTAGCTCAATGGTTGTGATTAATATTTTACAAATTGTGTGCAAAGTTAGTTCATATGATTCACATTGGAAATTATATATCAATCTGTTGCTTCTGGTCATATCTTTTGTACTTACAGTGAACATCTGACACAGCTTAAACAGCTGTACAGTGCCCTGGGATGAACTTTTAGTAATTTGTCTGGTTATCTTTCCTTGAAAATTTGCAAGCCTTAACCAGCAGATTTTTCAGAAACAATTAAAATTTTACTCCCATTCTCTGGGTGGAAATTAAATTTAATTTGGAAAACGGAAAAGGAATATTATTTTCCAATATTAGCCAGCTGTCCTCCAGTTGTGACATTGTTTATAGCTGTTGAGGCCAGTGACTAACTAAAATTCTGAATCTATTGACTGAAGATGGGTGACTCTCTATACTCATCTTAACCAACTCTGGTTGTGGGAAATGAATACCCATTCCCTCCTTATGAAGTCTTACAACTGTTATTTCCAATGTTTCAATTACACTCCTGTTAAATGTATTAGGATGCATTATTATGTTAATGCACTACATAAATGCATTTGGTTTAGGGATTAATTACAATGTACATGTAAAGTGAAAGTGCCAGATACAAATGATCAGTGACTGTGGATGTCACCTTCTGAAGTAATCTATTTTTGTACAATGAACATGGGCAATTTAGAAGCAACCATTCCTCTCAATTAAAAACTCAAGTTTAAGTTGGAATTGTACTCAGACTTCTTATTTTGACAAACCTCTTAAAAAAAAAGTCCAATATCAAGTGAGGCTGTCAGATTCACAGTTGTTTTTGGATCATCCAGCTGGATAGATCATAGCTGGTATGCAGAGGTGTTGTACAAAACCTCGAACAGGAATCAAGATTCACTAAAGTGGGGCTGTGGAGAATGAGACAGTGTTTGATGAAAGCCATGTGTTCCAATGTTGCATTTTTCATATCAGGTCATCATTTTGCAGATGTACAATCCAATTCTCTCAGCTTTGAAAAGCTAGAGATGAATTATACACAGACATGAATGCTGAAACTCTTACCATCGATACATAATGCACAAATCATATAATCCATGCCAGACTTATTCTGTAGAACTCTAAGCACCTCTCTCCCTCCCCCTTCTCCTCGCTTCTGTCTAGAAATCAGTAAGAGACAGGACAGAGAAAGTTGAACATGACCACAAAACAGGAACAGCTAATGGATAAGAGAGCTGTGTGGCGCCATACTGATCATACCCTGCCACCAAGATATGCCTTGACATGTGGGATAATATAGTGAAAGGTCCTGAAAATGTCCTCTGTAAAGAATGCTTACTTTAAAATAGCCAGAATTTCAGATAGGATTGATAAAATGTTGATCATTTTTCCAACGTTGGAATTGGTTATTTATATTGCAATTTTTAGTTACAGTTTTCAAAAAAAAGTGAGATTCGAGCTCATTGAAACCTATCCTCTTGCCTAGAGTTAAAATCAGGATCAATATTTATATCCCTGTTGTCTTGAGTTGAATTGATAAAACAGTAATAATCAGTATTCTTTATGACCATAACTGAGTATTTATATTCCATTTAGATGACATAAAATGAGGCTGGCTTTTTGCAATGCACTTGTATCGGATGGGCTGAATGGCTAAAATTGTTGATGATACTCAACATGCTGTATGACCTTGGATGAGTTTTGTTAACCTTCCTTTACAGGCCGAAGATGGCACCTGCAACTTGTTTTTCTGTAGCTGTGTTTTGTCTTTCTGTATCTACTTTCCTTGTGCTGGCTGTTTGTTACACTGTATAAAAGAGAGAGAGTTTTTGTTCCAAGTCATTAGACTTCACTTTGGACCAGGATCGTGAATGGTGCCAGGAACAAGCTCAGCCTCCAGACCAGCCGTCGGTTGAGGGGTCCCCGATGGGCAGAAGGGCATGAAGCTTATTGTTTCTTTCCTTCTCTTTTTCATTTTTTTAAACTTAATAAATGTTTTTTTCATTTTCATCTTTTAATACTACTCAATAAATGTTCGTATTTAAGCAAATTGCCGTTGTCGAGCCTTCTCTTAGCCACATTTAACTGAATCTAAAAAGAATCTCTTGGATACACGATGTGATCCAAGACAGCACCTTATCAAAACTAACTGCTGCATTTGGCTGTGAAATCAAAAGATGGAACCTAAATCAGGTTTTCATTAATTCCTGATTATTCTGAATGATTGTATAGTAAATAATTTTATCAGGAATATCATTGGCAATGAAGCCCATTTTTAGAAAATGTCAATTTTCACAAAAGCACAAGTGACACCTGGTAATTTAATGACATTTGATTTAATTACATCGGAAATAGGAGCAGGAATAGGCCATTTGGCCCCTCAAGGCTGCTCTGTCATTCATGGCTGATCCTTCTACCTCAACAGTGTTTCCCTAGGCTACCTCCTGTTTAATATTTACAATTTATTGATCTCTGTATTGAGTATACTTTATGACTAAGTCTCCAAAGCCCTCTGAAGTAGAGAGTTCCAAAGAATTACCACACTTTGATTGAAGAAAGTCCTCCTTGACTCAGTCCTACATGGCCTACCTCGCATTCTAGATCCAGAAGGCCCCACCAGTGAAATATCCTTCTTAAATTTGGCCTGTCAAGGCCTGTATGAATTTTGTATGTTACAATGAGATCATCTCTCATTCTTTAGAGAATGTAGGCCCAGTCTCTTCAATCACTCCTCATAAACCAATCCCAGGGATTAGTCTAGTGAGCTTTCATTCAACTCCCTCTTTGGCAAGCAGCTCCTTCCCTAAGGTAATAATGTGACAAAACTGTTATTGTAAAAGGATGTAAGGGTTATAAAAAGGTTAATGCTAAGAAGTTCATCAAGCACCACTCAATGTGATGCATCGCATGGACTCAGGCATGGGAAGAATGGCTTTGGATCTTGAATGAGTAAAACCTATAAACGGGATCCCAGTTATTGTCTCAAAAACAATATCTATCATATCAACGTTACTTGTAACTCACCAAACAATAAACTACATTTTGTTTCAGACAAGAGCCTTTCTGCATTAGATTACTGAGTGGTTTCACCCCTCACCCCTCTCATTGGAGTAGGCCGTGTAGATCCTGACCTAAAAAGAGCACGATGATGGAAAATCTACTAAGTGAATCTTACACCATGAAGTGATATGATGATCATTCAGCCGACTACATGGTTGCAAGCAACTCAAGCAGACAAACAATGGAATGTACAACTGAGCATTCAGGAAGCCTGCAAATGAAACCTTATGGCAACGTTCAATAAGGCAAAATTTATAATCAATGTAATAAGTAGACTTTGTAAAACACACACAGCAGTGAGCACAAACTACATGTTCCACAACATGGAACTGGAACACTAGTCATGACTAGATAGTTGCAGATTGCATTGGGTACTGATAATCTGTAAAAGTAGTCCTGAGTTGAGAGAATGAGCAGCTATCGGAGGGTCTGTGAATAAAATTGAAATCTCTAGTCAGCAAGGGAAAGCTTTTTTAAAAAAAGTCCCAGTTTACAGTCTGAGAAAGCTTTCAGTAAGTGAAGTATTTACAGATGAGATCGAGCATCACTGCCATAATAGTGGCAAAGCTTCAGGAAGATCAAAGGCCACAGAAACAAGTTAAAATGTGGCCGCAGACCAAGAAATGTCACAAAGCCAGTATTAAAGAAAAAAAGGACAAATTAGAAGACTAAGCAGACAAAGTCCAATAGGAGAAGAAGGTAGGAGACATCAAAAAAGGCAGGAGGTCCATTATTTCATTCAGGAAGCCCCTTTCAAGACACATGGAAAAACCGTGAAGCGATGGTGATTACCGATAATGGGAATTTTCTAGGGAAATCTATGAAAGGAGTGGAATTTATCTTGTACAGCTGCAAAGATCACAATTCACTTCGAAAGGAAATGGGAACTTTTTTGTTGACGCCATGATTAGAAGTTTAATCTGGAGAAATGGCAAAAAGGTGGGAACCTTTCATTTTACACCAAAAAGCTGGAATAATCCGTTTTAGTTGCAGAAGGTGAGAATCATCTATTTTAGCCGAAAAAGGCATGAATCCTCCATTTTGACTGCGCAAGCATGGGAATATCTCCCAGCACTTGAATATTGTTGAAAACTAACATTTTGTCAAATAGTTCTGAAGGGCAGTCCTACTGGACTTGAAAACAATAACTCTGTTCCTCTCTCCACAAATGCTGCCAGACCTGCTGAGTTTCTCCAACACTTTCTGTTTTTATGTCACTTATGTTGAGTTGAAACAGGCACAGTACATGTCCCTGTCCTTTCAGTCTAAAAAGAACAGGGTCCCGTATATTGATATCTATTTACAGTACATCAAGTGAATCACTGCATGCTTGTCTTGACAATCCTAAATTGGTTATCGGTGTGAATCTTTGTACATTCAGGATTAATTAGCAAATGTTGTTCAATCATGCCATCACATTTAATGTTGTTTATTATGTTGCCACTTTTCCAAGTGCGACTTTGTTTTGTACTTGTTGCGAACAGATGAACAGATATGCTGTTTGACACAATCTGCTGGTCTTTGGAACGTAATGCCTTCATACCAAGCATTACACCGGTACTGAAATTCATATACTGTGTTACTTAATTGCGTAATTGGCAGAACATCTTTTTCATTTGACACCAGCATCCGTTTAGCGGCAAACTCATGTTGCTACTGCATAAAAGCAGCATGAAACAGCTGGCTTCACCTATTGCTCACATTTTTGTTAGTATCTGGAGACAAAATAAGACTTGGATTTAGAGAAACCTGTTGAGGTAGTGAGTGAAGCAGAAATGCAGAGCAATACAGGTCAATCATAAGAGGAGAGAATCAACACTATAACATGACATCAACAAAATCCATTCAGATCTTAAGGTGCAATGACCGCCAAGACACACATGAGAAGCCAGTAAAGAGCAGGACAGACTGCAGATACTAACAATCATTGTCAATGCTGTGGACCAAAGTAATGTGCCCAATTATTACAAAAGAATGCTTTTTTCTGTAAAACAGTAGGTCACTTTCAGTAGGACACAGTTGTAAAGCAGCAAGAATACAAATTCCTACTAACCCAACAAGTTAATGGGGTAGAATAGTCTACAATTGAAGAACGGCAAAAGGTAGTCCCGGGAAAATGAATGATCCAGACCTAGCTTTTTGGCAAATTATATTTATGTCAATGGAAATCTCACTAATGTTATGCTTCATGAAGGGATGAATGTAAATATATTATCAGACAGTATATCATGGTTGATGAAAACCTGTTTATAGTTGACAGAAGTGTAGATATATGGTCCAGGAGAAAGTACTTAAGACCAAATGTATGCTGCAAACAGCTTTGCAAAACAATGGTTGTCGCATAGAAGAGAACTTGTGCATACTTTACAATAAAGAATTCTCACTCATGGGCGTGAATGCATGTTTAGATCTGAATCATCTTCAAATGGTGGAAAGGATCCAACCAGTCAGAGTCAAGAAAACACTATTTGAGGTATAGTCAAGTCTGACAAACCTGGTCAAGGAACAGCCATTCAGTGAACAACAGCTCAAAGAAATTTTGTTTACTGAACAGTCATTTTCAGAAAGCGTTTGACGAAGTCCCACATAAGAGATTAATGTGTAAGTATAAAGTGCATGGGATTGGGGGAAGTGTATTGAGACAGATAGGAAGCTGGTTGACAGAAAGGAAACAAAGAGTGGGAATTAATGGGCTCTTTTCAAATTGGCAGGCAGTAACTAGTGAGGTGCCACAGGGCTCCGTGCTGGGACCCCAGCTATTCATAATATGTATTAATGATTTGGATGAGGGAACAAAATGTAACATCCCCAAGTTTGCAGATGATACTAAGTTGGGTGGGAGAGTGAACTATGACGAGGATGCAGAGATCCTTCAGCATGATCTCGACAGGTTGGGTGAGGGGCAAGTCAATGGCAGATGCAGTATAATTTGGATAAATGTGAGGCTATTCACTTTGGAAGCAAAAACAAGAAGGCAGATTATGACCTGAATGGCTGTAAATTGGGAGAGGGGAGCGTACAGCAGGACCTGGGTGTCCTTGTGCATCAGCCACTGTACGCAAGCATGCAGGTGCAGCAGGAGGTAAAGAAAGCAAATGGTATGTTGGCCTTCATTGCTAGAGGCTTTGAGTACAGGAGCAGCGATATGTTATTGCAGTTATACAGGGCCTTGGTGAGACCATACCTGGAATATTGAGTGCAATTTTGGTCTCCTTTTCTGAGGAAGGATGCTCTTGCTCTCAAGGGAGTGCAGCAAAGGTTTACCAGGCTGATTCCAGGGATGACGGGTCTGACGTATGAGAAAAGATGGACTCGGTTGGGATTGTTTTCATTGGAAGTCAGATGAATGAGGTGGGATCTCATAGGCAACTTATAAAATTCTAACAGGACTGGACAGAGTAGATGCAGAGAGGATGTTCCCAACAGCGGGTGTGTCTAGAACCAGGGGTAGACGATTTACAACAGAGAGGAGGAGACATTTCTTCACCCAAAGAGTGGTGAGTCCGTGGAATTCGTCACCACAGGAAGCAGTTGATGCTAAAACATTGAATTTATTCAAGGGGCGACTAGATATAGCACTTGGGACCAATAAGGTCAAAGGTTATGGGGAGAAAGCAGGATTAGGCTACTGAGTTGGACGATCAGCCATGATCGTGATGTAAGGTGGAACAGGCTCGAAGGGCCAAGTGGCTTCCACATACTCCTGCCTTCTGTGTTTCTATGTTTCTATGAACAGCTAATACATTTCATAAAATTTCTGAGGCCATAACAGCACCTAAACAGAAGACAGAATCCATTGAGTTTATAAATCACTGAGATGGCAATAACTGCTGATGCTGGAGTCAGAGATAACAAAGTGTGGAGCTGGAGGAACACAGCAGGCCAGGCAGCATCAGAGGAACAGGAAAGTCGATGTTTCAGGTCAGGACCCTTCTTCAGAAATTTTCTGTGTTCCTCCAGCTCTACACTTTGTTATCCATTGAGTTTAACTATGTTAACAAAACAAATTATTTTCATTTTGGTGCAAGATGGAAATGTGTGACCATATAGAGTCAGCAGAAATGTTTTCCACTCCCAAGAACACTGAAGTGAGTTCAGGCTGAAAGGATCACCAATTTTTTGAGGGAATATAAATGATGAGAGTAAATGAGTAGGTGACCCTATTAGAGCTCATCGATCAATTTTCAACTAATGTGATTCAGACTGCAGTACATCTTGGTGAACAGACAATGCTGACAACATCAAACCTGATGTAAAACACTGAGAGAACACAAGTTGGAGCAGAATATTATATTTGTCTATCTTCCAGGGATAAATCAACAGTGCCAGATTAGAAATCGTGAGAATTGAAAATAATTCCTTAAGTAACATGACTGAGGAAGTGAACCAATCATGTTTGAACAATGAAAGCATCCAACCCAATGAACAAGTGGAATAAAGAGTTTACAGATGACAGCACAGATTTGCTGGCGGATTCAGAATTGAAAAGTCTGCTTACACTGATTGAGGATTTGGACACATACAACTCCTGAAGTCACCACTGGGAGGGGGATGAGCAATGGCCATAGACCGAGAATATGTTCAAACAGAAACTGCTTGGTTCAGAGATTCAGGATACCACAAAAAGACAGCAGTTATTTCATCAGACAGCTGTCCTACCAGATGGAAAAGGAGTTAGTGTTTGATGGTGAAAGGCCTCCACATATCATAGAGGAGACTTTTTCAGCAAGAGGGTTGTCCTCACTGAAGGAAGTGTCAGATAGTTCCTCCAGTTTAAAGAGATTGCAAGACTTCACTGTCAAAAATAGAATCAAAGTCAATACTCTTTAACCCTGATACCTGTTGATCTTTCAAGTCCAAAGAGAATTCAAACAAGAATAGGAAAGCCTTTGGCCTGCCACAATTTGTGAAGCATAGTCTTAAGTGGAAATGGGCTCATGGTAAATGTAGTTATACGTACAACTGTATATTATAAACATTGGAAAAAACCTGTGGAGCAAGATATATACAATACAATTCAATACAATACAGCACAGGAACAAGCCCATTGGCCCACCAAGCCTGTGCCAATTCTTAGTCCTCATTTATAACCACAACAAAAACAGAAGTTGCTGGAAAAGCTCAGCAGGTCAGGCAGCATCTGTGAAGGGAAAAACAGAGTTAACGTTTCGGGTCCGGTGACCCTTCCTCCGAACTGAGGAAGTTCTGAGGAAGGGTCACTGGACCGGAAACGTTAACTCTGTTTTTCCCTTCACAGATGCTGCCTGACCTGCTGAGCTTTTCCGGCAAATTTGTTTTTGTTCCTGATTTACAGCATCCGCAGTTCTTTCAGTTCTTATTTGTAACCGCTACTTATTGCCCATGTGCAGTTTCTATCCCTCATGTGTCGATGAAGCTACACCTTAAATGCTGCTAACGTGCCTGTTTCCACCATCTCCCACTGGCAATGTGTTCCAGGCATGTACCACACTCCATGTGAAAACTTTTCCCCACACTTCTCCCTTAAACGTTCCCCCTCTCACCTTGAGCCTGTGCCCTCTTGTAGTTGACATTTCTACCCTGGAACTGTTGAATAAAAGTGTAAAGGGTTAATCTTGAGCACTATCCCATATGGACTTGGGCACAGGGTATAGCTTTTTGATCTCAGAGGAGTAAGATAAACATTGAGATCTCTCTCATTGTCTGAATAGCAACGTATAGGATATAATCTGGTACCTAGTTGCTAACGTTCAATTAACTACGTCTTGTTATAGCAAATTTATAAGATGGATCTTAAACCACGATAAGCCACAGCAAGACTTCTTTAGTCCTGTTTAAACCTCTTTCAATAAAGGTCAATGTGCCATTTACCTTTTAATTGCTCTCTGCATTTGCATGTTAGCTTTCAGTTATTTATAAATAATTTCAGGAGGTGCATGTGATTCTTCTCTGAAAGTTATTTTAAAACAGCTAATGAGCTTGTTGTCATTGCATTATCCTCGATTTAAAATAGCCTGTTCCCTAGTTAGTTCCACAACATACTGCTCTAGAAAGCCACTTCGTGCACATTCCAGGAATATGTTTTCCATCTCTCATCAGATTGCTCATCAGATTTACCGACTCTGTATGTAGATTGAAGTTGCCCATGATAACTTCATTATCCTGCATTACATGTACTGCTAATTTTTGATGTAGACTGCATTCTACATTATCACTGTTATTTAGTGGCCTCTGGGCAGCTCCTACCAATGGTTTCTGCCCTTGCTGTTTTTTTAGCTCCATTCAAATAGATTTGAAGGTGTAATTTTCCCAGCCTCTGGACAACATGCACAATGCTGTGAAAGTTGAGGAAATGTGGTGAGAATGAAAAAATTAGGTTTTTGACTTAGACATTAAAAATAAGTCCTAGTTTCCCCTCAAGGTTTCAAAAATTAGACAAGAATCTTGCTTGTGAACAGTGAGGAGCCTATTTGCATGCATTACATCTCTTTGTTATTTATATGCAGATTGTTATTTTCCCAGGTACCAGTGAGAAACTAGACATTACCAATTCCTGAGTTGAAAGTTAGAGGAGTAACCTGGCAGTTGCACCTTGCCAGCTTCATCTCTGGCCATCCACCTTGGCTAACATCCTCAATATCTTATGGCACGCAGCAACCTGTACCCTCCACCCAGGTTATTTCTAGTAAAGCACCAGCTTCACTACATCATGACACATCTCCAACTCAGTTATAATAGAGTTCAGCACCTCATTACTGCAGTTTAGAGTTTACTGACACTTCATGTTGCAACATTGCTATCAGGCTGCTTAACACACAGATACAAGCACCCACCTCATGCATCTGCATAGGGTGCACCTTAAAACTCTTAGCTATCTTTCTCAGTTCTCTCTCACCTTGTGCTTACTTGGACACTCACAACCTTGTCTTGCCTTTTACTACATTGCTGCTTCATTCAGAATTTACAGGATCACAGCAATTCTGTCTTGCTTTGCTTTTTAGCACAGGCAGCTTGTCAGAAATGATCATTTGAGGCGGTAGGCATGTTGGTGTACAGCGCCATGCCATTGTCAAACTCCTTGTCTTTTCATGGCTGACAATCAGGACAAACCCCTGGCTTTTTGTCTATGCCAAAAGACAATGCTGGACAGAAGGACTGTGAGCCTGTAAAGTCCAAATGAGGTGAAAAAGTTCAACAAAGCAAGGCAGGGATGATAATGAGCATCTGGGTAAGTACAAAGAGAGTGAGCGCTAAGAGAGCAAGTGGGGAGCTCTGAGATGTACTCTGCAAACAATGGATGCGTGTCCCTGTGTGCAAACTAACCTGGCATTAGCATTACAGTGAAAACTGCCTGTGCTCTCCAAGGTGCAGCATTGAAATGGAGAACTGCATTCTAAATGAATCAGAGATGTCATGAAGATATGGTGAAGCTGGTGCATGTCCGACGTCAAACTCCTTGGAGGGTGCTGCAGTCAGTTGCTGCCATGGATTTTGCCCTGAGATGTTGGGACCACTGTCCAAGTTGGAGGCCCAAGGAGCAAGCAGTGAACTGGAACTGCCAGGTATCTGTTCTCATTTTCATCCTAGGAATTGCTGCTGTCTAGTTTCTCTCTGCCACATGGGAGAAAAACAACCTGCAAAGCAATGAGGCAAAAGTAGGTACTAATGACATGGAAACACTTGCAAACAAACTGCTCACTAGTGAGATTTTCACCTCGCCATTCAAAAAAAAATCTGCTTGCAGAATATGACTTCCTTTTCTTGGTGTTGAGAACCTCATTGTTACAAATTTGCCCACATCATTCAGGGGCTGGGAAAATTCAGCCTGTCATTCACAAGCAACCATTATGAAATTAACTAAAAAATGTTTTTTTGTTTATTATCAAGTTCAATATATGATACTGTACATTTGGATCAGAAAATTGACTATACATTTGTGTCCTTCATGAAAGGTATGCAATTGCAAATAGATAATATAATGGCCCAGAATTTCTTGTGGAAATAACTGCAAAACTGTTGGTTTTCACCACTCTGCTTAAACTGGGAATTCGAATTCCAATGAAACCCAGAAGTTGCTGTTCCTGAGTCTGTACTTCTACAAACAACAGGCTGGAGGCATTCTTGAGGCCAGCTATATTCCTTGCAATCATGATTTAGCAAAAACAATCACTTTTAGACTGTCAGCTTCAATGAAAAAAAACTCTTAAATTTTACATTTTGTTGATTTTTTCCAAAAATGTTACGTTATTCATAAAATTTCCAAAGGTATATTAAAATACAATTTTACATCAAGTACAAAACAGAGTAATTTTTTTTCAAACCAGTATGTGGCAGTCTGAGGTACATCACTGCACGTACTATTACAGTTTGAGTTTATAGTGTTCATTTCATGACAAACATGCTGCCCAAAGAATTTTATATGAGCCTGAATCTTACCAAAATTCAACAAAGTGTCAATTTTGGGGAATTTCATGGAGTTTCTCTCCATGAGCTCTAGTGAATGATCACATGCAGTTTTCCAAAACTCATCTTGTCATGTGTGCACCATATGTCTGTGGCTGTGCTGATGTGCTTGCCAGGGGTGGAAGTACTCACCACTGACAAGACATTTTGGAATTCCCACTGCCAATGCCATTTTTAGAGCCCGGCTTGCACCAGGCCAACCACCGCCAGCTAAAAATGTAGTGGGAAGGATATGAGAAAGAAATGTATCTGAGGACATAGAGGTGACCAGAGTGACACTTCATTGAAAATAGCATCTCATATTCATTAAGGTGTTGCTACTTTACAGTATCACCTGTTGAATTAACTGACTTTGTAACTGCAGCTACAAGAATGAAGCTGCACTGAACACCTATCCTTAGTGCCATTCCCTGTTAGAATCCTGGTTAAAGGAGTGCTACTCTTTCCATATGCTTGGCATAGCATAACATCTTGTCATTGTTTAGGACTGACCAGGACCCACTCCTCGGACTATAAAGAAATGGAACTGGGACACTGACCATCTCAAGTAGGTGATGAACTGTGCTCAAGTCCCAACATCAGATGATGCCCTTGACTTAATGTGCCAGTACCCCCCGAACGAAAACAGTTCCCCTTGACTTGACTGTGAACTACTGCCCTTAGAATTTTGAGACATGGTCATTTGGTTGAAGCATAAACAGGGTGTTTGCTGTCGGCACATGCTACAGCTGTCAGATTGACTTGGCTTGGCGTATACAGCAAATTGTCTACCACCTTGGCTGATCATTACTGACTATATTGCATGAAAATGTGCCTGGTTTTGTACCTGCACTAAAAAGCAAAGGAAAACAGAAGATGATAAGGCTGTAAGCTTGGACTGAGACAAGGTGCAAAAAGGTGAGGCAAGGCATCGCAGAGATGCTATGAGCATGAAACTAATCTCCAAGTGAGTGAGCACTAAGAGAGAAAGCTAAGAGGCCTAAGATGCACTGAGCTCCAATTCAGGAGGCTGGGTATGTATCACCGTGTGCAAGTGATCAGGCTGCAGGATTAAAAGGCAAAATGTTTGTGTACAATAAATTGCAGTATTGAAGTGGCAAACTATATTTCAAGTGAGTCGGAAATGTGCCATGAGGATGTGGTGAAGCTGGTATGTGTCCAATGCCAACCTCCATGGCACAGTCATTCTGCATGGAATGTGTAGAGATGTTGTGCAATGCTAGCCAATCTGGAGGCCCAGAACAGCAAGCAACGAGCTGGATATGCTGGGTGGCTGCTCTGATTTTCCTGTTGGGAATTGCCCTGTGTCTAGTTCCTATCCTGCACATAAGAACCACATATAAATAAGATTCTCATCTCAACATTCAAACCCTGCCTGCAAATTAGGACCATTTCTTTTCTCAACACTGTGAATCTCACTTTTCCAATCTTAACATATGCTTCAAAATGACTTGCCATTGCTCATTTCATTCAGGAGCTGAAAAAAATTCAACCCATAATTTCCAGGCCCTTGGTATGCTCTTGGGAAATGCTTGAGGAGTTCCCTTTCTATGCCATGTTGAATGTAGAACAACTGGGTTTTTAACAATGTACTAACTTCAGAATTACTGATAGACATCCTCACTGGCCCTGAAAAGTTACTTTTACATTTGAGGACCACAATACTTATCCACAATGATCAAAACATTCCACAAAAATAAATTATTCTTTTAAAAGTCATGATATCTCTATTTTAGCTTTAGTGTTAGTATGGTTATTTTACATCTGAAAATCTAAACTAGCAGTGAAGCATCTTAAGTGCTTTCAACTTTTAGGTGCAAGGGGAGGCAATAGCCTGGTGGTATTATTGCTTGAGTGTTAATCCAGAAACTCAACTAATGTTCTGGGAAGCTGGGATCAAATCCTGCCACAGCACATGGTTGAATTTGAATTCAACAAAAAAAGTCTGGAATTAAGAGTTTAATGATGACCATGAATCCATTGTCAATTGTCAGGGAAAAAAAATCCATTTGGTTCACGAATATCCTTTAGCGAAGGAAGTCTGTCGTCATTTCCTGGTCTGGCCTGCATATGACTTCAGGCTCACAGCAATGTGATTGACTCTGAACTGTTCTCTGGGCAATTAGGAAAGGGCAATAAATGCTGGCCAAGCTGGAGCCACCTTCATCCTGCGAGTGAATAAAAACAAACTGGCTGGTTTTCTGTTTGTGGACACTTCAACTTAGTTATCAATGTTAGATAACAAGGTGTAGACCTGGATGAACACAGCAGGCCAAGCAGCATCATAGGAGCAGGAGCCTTCCTGCTCCTATGGTGCTCCTTGGCCTGCTGTGTTCATCCAACTCTACACCTTGTTATCTCAGATTCTCCAGCATCTGCAGTTCCTACTATCTCTTAGTTATCAATGTGACTGCTGAGACTTCTGGCATTGCACACAACGACATCTCATTGATTTGGCACCAGATTCACACAGTTGTCAGCAAAACGGAAACTTATGCCATACACTAGATCATTGTGGATAGTAACTTTGCTTCACCAGTGAATGCCAAAAAAGGAGTAATTGGTCCTCTTCATTTATTGTGATTGTGGCAATGATTAATGCGCTGGCCTCTCTGATTTTACTTGCAATTTCGCTTTTACCAAAGTAACAGCAGGATTTTTTTTGCTATGATTGATTGTAGATTAGAAAACCGGATCATCCTAAAACCCATTAATATTATTGAACATTTACCAAATGCAATTGTGGGTTAACTGTAAATAGCTGTGTGCGCAATTATGACGTATAAAGATAATTGGAATATTTGCGCCTGTAGGTTTTCTGTTTATTGGTGGAAAACAGATTAATTTATTCAGTTACAGAACAGCTCAGAATCTGTAAAGGTCTTGAGCTAGACTCATCAGCTGATAAAAGTGGCTCTTGGGATTAGCAAAGCTGTCAAATGTTACTCTCTGAAGGCCATGTTTGTTTATAAAGGGAACCTCATTCATCTTCAGGGAGTGAGAGTTCTGGAAAGCTCTGACACAAACTGTGAGTATGATATCTATTTGTAATTGCACTGCAAGGAAAGCAGTAGAAATATTTGATAGATGATCCAAATGATTCAACATTGCAGTGGATGGAAGGCACTATGCATATGAATGAGCGTTATTAGTTCTTACTTTAAAAGTCTGATTGCTTTGGGGAATCTTCATCCCTAATACTTTGCATATGTGTGTCTTAATATCATTTCATATTTTTGTCACCATTTTATCTGATTAAAAGTTGCTATCTACACCCTGTGGAGCAATAATTCCTAATTTTCCAGGGACTGCAGAGAAATAACGCATTTTAAAAGAAGAACAAGGAAAATATCCCACCAAATTGACAGTGTGTTTTTAAAATTAATCAAACTGTTACAGCTAAATGCAGACTGAATTGGCTCCCTTCTTTTTAACCCTCTCAGTTGTGGACAGCCAAAGATTTTAAAATACTTTTAACACACAGTATATCATACCTCAACTAGAATGCAGTTCCCAGTTCAAATGAAGGAGCCAATTACAAGCTGTTTCGAATGAAATAAAGGAATTTTATTCCTTACTAACTCCGAGGAAAATAAAACATAATATTAAACGCACATAAATACAGATATAGAAGTTCAAAAGGTTGAGGGTGAGCTGTTCAAAGTCTTCGTGATACTAACAGGAAAATACAGTTTATCTTTATCTACCCTATTTCCACTGCTGGGGATTCTAGAACTAAGTGGCAGAGCTTGAGAATTAGGAACAGACCATTCAGGACAGATGTTATGAAGCACTCCTACACACAAAGGGTGGTAGATGTTTGGAACTCTCTTCCACAAACAGCAGTGGTTACTGGATCAGTTGTTATTTTAAAATCTGAGATAGATGTGTTTTTGTTAAGAAAAGTATTAAAGGACATGGGCCAAAGGCAAGTATATGGAATTAAGTCATAGATCAGCCATGATCTCATTGAATGGCAGAAAAGCTTAAGGGGCTGAATGGCCCACTCCTGTTCCTATAAAGTTTACGAAGAATGGTGAGTGCAACAAGGAAGATCAAGAATATGCAGTTTAAAAGACCATAGAGTACTTGACGTACCCAGCTTGACCTGAGACCACGGTTGTTTAATTGGTGACATGTACCTTATGCAGTAGTAAAAATTGTAGGTGTCTTTGACTTCTCAATTAATGGATATTTCTTCAAAAAAAAACTGCCATGTTGGATATCTGGAAGAAAACAGAGATTGCTGCAGAAAATCAACAGTTCTGGTAGCATCAGTAGACAGAAAGCAGAGTTAATGGTTTGGGTCCAGTGACCTTTCTTCAGAATCCTTCAGAATTTTCTTCCAGGGACTCCTGGTTAGCTTATGTTGCTCAAATATCGGATGCAGTATGTGGCAGCAATGTCTCTTATCTAGTGTCAATATAATTAACCAGTCTTGGTCTAATATAACCTGTTATCTTCAATGATATGTAACAATCTACATCTTGTTACTCATGTACATTCTGCTGAAGACTTATTAGTGGTTAATCCTTCACAATATATTACAGTAATATACCCCATAGATTACTACTACTCAAAGGGTTGCAGGCAGCCAATTTTCCCAAAGAATATCCTACACAGAACAAGTTACAGCTGCAAACATCTTTTATAACATATTTTTACCACTATCCTAATAGCATGCTTAAAGGTTGTAAACAAATTTTGAAAAAAACTAGATAAATTGTGGCAATGAAGTTCACACAAATCAAAAGTTGGGAAAATTCCGTAAATTGACCATACTCCTTCTTTGGGAATTCTCAAGAAAATACTCTATAAAATCGATTCTTCCAAGAGACTTTAGAGAAATTTGCAGATTAAAAATAAACATTCTGGCTGTTTTTCGTTACCTTAGCTAAACGAGATCCTAATTTTCCAGGCATTTCTAGAGTCAAAGGGCACAATAACAGAGGTCAGTAAAATCCTCCCACATTGCAAATCACTACAGACACATACCCTGATCTCACACTCCCACAGTTTGGATAGATAGGTCACATTCTCCCATCTTTCACTCCTGCATTTTTGATGGATATGGACATTCACTGCTATGCTAACATGGGATTGAAACATACTCAACACCAGGCAAATGTGAATTATGTAGCTACCAATATTGACCACTGGGATTAGATGATTCCTTCACTTGCTGAAGGTGACCATCAATTATGAAAATTGGAACATGCACATTATATATAAAAAAAGGCTTGAACTGCAAAGCAGGATCCTAAATACCAGAAGACTGTTTACCAACAGCTTTGACTGGGAAGATTTATGGTAGAACATAGATTTGCCTTATCATTAGTAAAATAACTTTTTCTTGCACTTTGTGATGTTTTTGGAAACATTATCGATATTTTTGAAGTAAACTGAAATATCCAGTTTACATTTGGGTTGTGTTCAGTGGGCCCCAAATTAAATACTCGGTGAAATAAATAATAAACTTTTCCAAACTTAGGGTACCCACGGCTAATCATCGCCATGCCCTGGACAGTTACCAACTCAAGAGTGTGTGACTGATGGCCTGCCCTTGCCTGTTCACTGGAGGTGACCAGCTCTTGAGGCAACTACGTTCTCACATTGATCATTGTGTGGGGATGAGTGAACTCCCAGTTTCTGGCTGCCTCTGTGCTAAGTGATGGGGAGAGACGCAGTGTCTTCTGACTGGAAAGCTGTATCTTTTTAGGTTAGTGGCCCAGCTGTTTTCTTTAGTCAAAACTTAGGCAGTTGTGCAATTATAGTTTCCTTTCACATGCAATATAATATTGCATGCTTAAAATCAAACACATTAGTTTAATGAAAGTTGTGGACAACTCATAAGGTTAAAGTGGGAATAATTAGATCTAAAAGTAATGAAGAGTTTTTCTCCTTCACCATCATTAAGCAGGTTTCAGGTCTGAACAAATGGATCTGAGAGAAATACAAAACTGCATGGGGGTTACACAGCTTTCTTATCCAATAACACTTCAAGTGTGTCCAATGTCCTGTGAATTAAACTTATTAAAACTGGGCAGGGGTCAATAAAGGTTTTGGCATCTTATTTTATAAAAGGGCCATTGTTGTTGGTTGACAAGTTTTAGGAACAGCCTGTTTCAAAAGTTAGCATGGTTGGCATGCCAACCAACATCTGAAAAGTAATGTTGTCAAATTTTATTAACTCCTATTCAAGAGTAAATGGATTAACACTCAAGTGTTAGTGAGGCAAGAGGATACCACACACTGATGATGTAATCACATCTATCCATGTTTTAACTAAAGTGCCTTTGAAGACTAATGAAAATCATGGACAATATCATAAATTTAAATGATTAACTGATGAATATTCTTTTTAATCAACACATTTATTTGCTATTTCAAACAGAAAGAATAAAAGCAACAAACTGGTGCTGCAATAAGTTGTTTAGGATAGATGAACCAATGCGCCAATTAAAAATCAGGCAAATAGCACATCACTATCTCTGTGGGTGGCCATCCAGTGCACTGATGTAATGAAATGTGTCAGGGAATTAAAGATACCTTGTTCTATGTCACTTTGACAATGTGTGCAATGAAGGTTACTGAGAAAATTGCCAGGTCAAAATGTCAGACACTGCAACCTTAGTGAGTTAAAGGAAAGGCATGAGACTGCTACTAGATACAAAATTGTACAATTTTTGTTGAAGTTTCTTTTACAAGAGAATGTGTAATATCTTGTTGATAAGGACATGCTAAAAGCTATCATTTTACTGAATGAAATATTTAGCTTGCAATTTATTGTTTCTCATATTGCAGTAAGTTACACAAGTTCCAGTTAAGCTGCTACCTGAACTTGATTATTTAAGACAAATTTCAAAATCCATGAAAATAAAGGCTTTTGTACTTCTTAAAGTCAGAGATGTGGGTGCTTGGAAATAAAATATTTTTAGCAGTCGTTTTTTGCACTTGCTAGATATTGACAGATGAAGCTCCCCCGAACTGTTGAAATAGTGATGGCTAATCTAAGACTGAACCCTCCTTGCAGCAATGTGATACTACCTTTTTCCCTAGCAGTCAATCTTTTGGTTGCTTAAGATGTAAAACTCTCAGGAAGCATACACGAGAAAAGGACATTCAGCCCTTCAAGCTGTTCCATCTGCATAATCTTTGTTCTGTGCTCTTAACTTGCATGCGCTCTGGCCTGTGCTGAGACCATTTGGCTTAACACAATGAAAAAATAACTTTTCACATAGTTATACTTTGATTTGAATCTAGATTCTACAGGAAATTAACCTGCCAGTGATAGAAACTAAGCCCACATGTGGAAACAATTTATCAACTATACTATATTTTTCACTGGGTAAATATATGAAATGAAACAATTACATTGTAGAAATTGCACAGAATTGATCAATTGGCTGAACCAGTCCACACTGGTGTTTCCCCTCCATATGAACAAACAGTTCTCAGGACATTTATCCACCCTGTTCCCTTTTACTTTCAACCTCTTTTATTTCATCCATCTGAACAAAACATGGTGAGTTTATGTATACAGTGAATTTTTTATTAAATATATTATAACCAATCAGAAAAAGCAGAAACAGCTGCATTATATTCACTGCAGCAACATACTCAGACTGTTTCCTTTGGCAGCATTTCTAAATATCTCCTTTCACCGAAAAGGATGAAGGTAGCAGCTGCACAGAAACACCACCATCTTCCAGTTCCCTTCTGAGTCACATTCATCTCGTCTTGTTGCCATACAGCCAGCAGTTCAAGAAGAATGACCATCAACTTCTCAAGAGCGATGAGAGATGGAGAAATGAAATAATGGCTTTGCCATTGACGACCATGTCCTGAGAATGAATTGCATCAATATAATACATCAATGAGCAGAATGCAAAACAGTTTACTAACATTGAAACAAAAATTGACACCAGATTAAAGGTATTTGGCAGACTTCTCCTGCAAATATACCCCGTACTATCTTCGCAGAAAGAATTTTCCTAAAGCATCACTAGAAAAATTATGCTGTTAAAGTGATGACTGTGCTTTAAGGTGCAATGGCATCAACTTTAAAAAAAATAGGGTGGCATGTTGGTTCAGTAGTTCCCTCATAGCACCAGGCCTAGGTTTGATTCCACCCTTGGGAGACTATCTGTATGGAATTTGCGCATTCTCTCCATGTCCGTGTGGGTTTACCCTGGGTGCTCTGCTTTCCTCCCACAGTCCAAAGATGTGCAGGCTAGGTGGAGTAGCCATGGGAAATACAGGGTGGGTCTGAGAGAGATGCTCTTCAGAGGGTTAATGTGTTCTCAGTCGGCTGAACGGCCTGTTTCCACACTGTAGGGATTCTCATCCTTTAGTGTTATTTTTCCATGGAGCTCTTACACTTCCGTAAAGCTTATCTCTTCAATCAAGTTTTTTTCTTCCGATACTTATATCATCCTCTTTGTCCCTCTGTCAAAGTTTGTCTGATTACTTTTCTGTATATTAAAGGTATTATGTTAACATAAGCCTGTACTACATTTAAAGCGCTTTCATTGTATTTTCATTTAAAATGTTTGCTACATTTCTTTGAGAATATCTTTGGAGAAATTCTATGAGAAATTATGCATTATATTAACATTTCAACTGTCAAAATAATTATTGACGACCACTAACAGAATATTGTCATCAAGCCAAAAAGGTTTTTCTATGTCTCATACAAATCAATAATGTGGTATATGAATTTCAGCGTCAGTATGATATCAGGTATGAAGGCTATTTGTAGGCCAAAGACAGGTGGATCGTATCAAATAGCATGTCCCTTTGGCTTTTGCGACAGGCAAGGTAATACTCATATCCAAACATCGCATGCTTGCAAAACTCCCAACACAATGCCTAATATTAGATGTGAATTTGCAATTTGGCAACAATTGCTGGACAATCCTAAAGTAAGGATTGACAGTCAGACTCGTAATGTAGTCTACTGTGTGTACTGGTAGCTGCATATATTAACACATAGAGCCCTGTTCTTTGCAGATAATTCAAAGCATGTACACACACACTTTGCCTGTTTCAACTCAACAGAATAGATGATAGATGTTTGCCGGCGCACTTCAAAAAGTAATGCTCTGATCAATCAGAGTCAACTTGCCTGGTTTAAAATTGAAACTAAATCTGGCTGTTAACTGCTCCTCAGCATTAATGGGTGCATTCTCCATGGTAATGCCTTTACCAATAAGAGTCCATTGCCACTCATCAAGGCCCTCCTTTCATGCAGTATAAATGTTGGTTTTCCCTTTCAAATGGGCCCTTTTTTCAAGCAATACACATGTGACTATATTTTCCTTTATTCTCTGTTCCCCTGTCAATGGCTTCTTTTGCATCTTTCTTTCCTTTTGCCCAAACCATTGCTAACAAGGGTGTAAGCTGCATAGAGGAGACTCCTGCCACTCCACTAGTCATAAAAGAGCTTTCAGCTGCTGTGATTCCGATGCTCTGGAATTATCTTCCCAAACCCTCCACTTATTACATCTCCCCCTCCCCTAACTCTTCTCGCCCAACTGTGCATGTGCCTTGAAACTTTTGTGAAATATCCATTGACAGTTTGACTTTGATAAACACCCTCTATAAATGTAAGTCGTCATTGCATTTTGTTAAGTTCCTTATTAACTGTTTTTAAAAAAACTGCAAATTCTAATTATTGTGATTGACCGTATCCATCTGACTTTTTTTGACTGCTGTTGAAATTCCAAGTTCGTGGATCACATGTTGCAGAGCTGTGAGTACAGTGATTGTAATACCGTCAGCCAGATGGACCTCATAGCATATGAGCTCCCTGATTGGGTCTGTCAATCTGGTCCGATCAGGAGCCCTGGCTGACAAATATAAACAGGGGTGTCAGAGGTTCTGTTCACTCCGATAGCTGGCTCTGAGGAAACTGGATCAGTGTCCAGGACTCTCGACATGTAAATAAAGAGTGACTTGGTGCTGGGATACTCTCCTCAGTGGAGTTATTTCAGTGTGTTCCTGCAGTTCTATTCATGAAGTGCAAGTTCAAAGTAAACTGCAATATTCTCTTGTTTCTGATTAAAAGGAGAGGCAGACAAAGTTGATGGCCTAGGGGGTGGCGAGGCCGAGTAAATATTGAAAGAGGAGGCAGTAACGTCAGGATGAGACAGCCGTGGCTTCACCCCGGCCTGTGGTCTCCTGGCAAGTGAGGAGCAGGTTGCAAGCTTGATCCCCTAGTCCAGATTTGCAGGCTGAGCCGAGGCTCCAGCTCGGTGGCTAGGCCTGGGCACCTGACAGTGGAGCCAGCGACAGCAGCGAGTTTGGTTCCAGCACAGGACCCTATGGCACCAGCGATGGCTGCGGCAGTGAGGTCGGCCCATGGCAGTGGCAGCGCTGGTGGAGGTGAGATGGCGTCGGTGACTTTTTGTTCCAGCAGCGTGCCAAAGAGTGGTGGCAGCAGTGTTTGTCGGTGTAGCAGCAGGGACAGAGACATCGGGTGGAGGAACCCAGACCCAGGCCCGTGGCTGAGCTAGAAGTGGGAGCTGTTCCACGGCCCAGCTAAATTTGTTGATAATAAGACTATGAGATGAACTTAATTGTTTTATTTTTCTGGCTTTTTATTCCGTGTTTTGGTTTATTTTCTGTGTTTTAAATGGCGCTGCGGAGTGGCGTGAGTAAACAACACTTTTGATTACATTTGTAATAAATACATGTGTCAACAAATAAATAAATCAAAAAATACATAAATGAAAATTTCTTTAATCTCTAAATTATTGTTGCAATGTAAAATGCAATCCAGTGAATAATTTGACAGAAAGAAAAACTCAATTAATGACATAAACATAGCAACGCTCTATGTTGACAATAATGTACAGCACATATACTGAAGAAAATTCATTAAATCCACACAAAATTCAGTTACAACTACAAAGTAACTGCATTCAACAATGTAACCATAGGCAAGATGGTGTTGTAGTGATACCACTGGATGTCCTAATCCAGAGGCCTGGGCAAATGTTCTGGAGATTCCCATGAAGCCAATTCGGTTAATAAATCTGGAATATAAAGCTAGTCACTGTAACAGTGATCATACAGCAATCACTATTGTTATTTTAAAACACATCTGGTTCACCAGCACCATTTAGAGAAAGAAATCTTCCTCATCTGTCTGGCTGAACATGTGACTCTAGGCCTAAAGTCAAGTAGTTGACTCTGAACTGCCCAATGAAATGGTCCAGTAAGCCACTTCTTTCAAAAGCAATTAGAGAAGGACAACAAATGCTGGCATTGCCGCTGACATCCATGTCCCACATTCCACAAAAGAACTTTTGACAAACCAACTTTGCTGCTTATTGTTTAAGTATTACCTTCTGGGCTAGACAAAAGTAACATTTCCAGGTTCAAAAACTTGTTTTTTTCTGATGTACTATCAGAAGGCACAGCATCACACAAGCAGAAAAGGTTTCTGAGAATTCAAGGAAAGGAAGAGATACTCTGTTCCGCTGTTGAAAAGTTCTGCTCATTTTCACAGGCGCGTCAGTAATCCTTCACTTTTTCCCCTTTCAGCATCATTTCAAATCCACCAGCCAGTACTGGAGGCCACGGTGCCTCTTTGGCGATTACCTCAAACAAGATAAACTTGCCTTCAGGCTGGGCCTTAGGGAAACCTGGATTCCAGACTCGTGCCAGAGGCCAAAGAAGCCATTCTCTTTAAAGGCAGGAGACAATCCTTCCACTGCTACCGCACCAGGTACATGGATAAATAACAGTTGATCTATACACATGTACACACAGCCTCAAGAAACCAAAACCCAAAGGTTTGCAGCCAATGACGTCAACTGAACTTTAAGACTGAAACAAGGTGGTTGTGCTATTTAATAACACAAATTTAGTTCTCGGATTTGGCAGTCGGGTAAAACTGTTGACTGTTGAAGACCAGTACAGGCTATCGCTTATGCCTAACATTTTACAGGGAATAACATTCTTTTGTTTAAAGTATACAGTTGCATGCAGCGTTGTGAGAGACGCACAGACAAAATCATGCTGTAAAGTCATTCCTTTTTAATTTAATATCTTTTCCATGTGTCTGGTGCGAAAGTTTAATTACACACCTCCATCACAAGAACAGAGCAGAACTAATTAAGAGATGCTGAAGCCACTCAGTTCTTGTTTGTACTGCACAGCACGCGGCTCTGTTTTCAGTCCTTAAACTCCACTCATGAAAGAGGAATTAGAAGCTGTATAGTTTGAGCTTCAGATAATCCCTGGCTGATTAGCAGAATTCTCATCAGTGCAGGTTCAGAAAGTGCTCATCTTGTGGTGTTGATAAAACCTTCAGTCACAAAACATGCAAAGAAAAACAATGCCACAGCTGAGCCTTCCAATCACAGGGAGCTCTCAAGTTCAGCTGGTCAAGACAACTAATCCTGTGGCAGGTTTAAGCTTGTCACTGAACATCTCTGAGCCACTCCAACTGGATACCCACAAATCCTGAGCTAAACTGTGGGCCTTACCAAACTGAAAATGAACAAACAAAAGCTTTAAGAATGGACTCCAAATTATTTATTCAATGGATTGGATGTCCTGTTTTTAATAAGAACTAAATTCAACAGTAAGCAAGAACACCCTCACAGGAGTATTGCTTACAGAAGTGATATATCAATCA
The DNA here is from genome assembly GCF_021869965.1 of Rhincodon typus. Taxonomy (NCBI): domain Eukaryota; kingdom Metazoa; phylum Chordata; class Chondrichthyes; order Orectolobiformes; family Rhincodontidae; genus Rhincodon; species Rhincodon typus. The sequence goes on from NC_063332.1 coordinate 118,361,501, forward strand.
ACTTGAGAGCAACAGGAGAATCTGCATATCCTGCTCAATATGTGTCCTCATCTGCAAAGTCTGCAAGGTGTATGGTGTCTGGCTGAGTCCAAATGATTAATTCTGTCCACGCTCCATTTAAAAAAAAACTGAAGATAACTGAGATTTACAAAACACATCTAATGAAAGTGAACATGATGTTAACCCTTGACAAGAACAGGACTTTTTTTTTTCCATAATCACCCTGCAGTAGTCTAGATTAGTCGTTTAGAGTGCCTATCCATTAGCTTAACTGACATTTTCACTTCTCCACTCAGCACTGATTTCACTGACAGCTCATTCAGATATCACCGAGAGTGTGTGGATGCCCTTAGTTTTTTGGGATTCAGCATCATTGACTGTCAATCATCTGAATCTGTAAAATGCACAGTCAGTTTTGTTTTCTTAAGGCACAATGAAGTCACATTTAAATGACTTACATAAAATTTTAGTACATAAAGCTTACAACTGAATACAATACCATATTTGCAAGTATCAGATACATGGGCTTGCAGGGCAGCAAATGTTGGTTAGCTCAGTTAGCTGGGTAGCAGGTTTATAATGCAAAGTGATACTGATTGTGTGAGTTCAATTCTTTTAGCAGCCAAGGTTATCATGAATGATACTCCTTCTCAATCTCTTCCCTTGCATGAGGTATGCTGACTTTCAAGTTAAATCAGTCATTCCCTCTCTTTCTAATGAAGGGGCTGGACTATTATGGCTTTATATTGATACGTTCATTTTAATTGAAGGGGAATGCTTGAATTATTCAGAGAAGCAGCACAGCAAGTTTACTATGTACAGAGTTAATGGAAATGCATCCTTCACACTCAAAATTACACATTTTGGTGCAAATGCAATTATATTTGTTTGTGAGATTATCCAGCAGACTTTGGAGATTTTACCATTGTTAAGGATTGTAATTAGCATTTGATGGTCTGTACAGTATAATGATTTAAAAATATATGAGTCCCCATTCGGTAATAAAAGTATGAAAATTTGGTATAAGTATGGTGGAGGATTTTGCTATTGCGTAAGAAAGATTGATGTTTCACATGCTTAGAAGTTGCAAGGGTTTGTGTGAGAAAACCAAAGTTTGTTTACAATGTTGGTTGATACCACAAAATAATTCTTACTCTGATTGCTCAGTTTAAGTGGAAGTTCAGTCAGTAACTGCCACTAAGCTTTCCTTTTTTTTATTAATGTCATTTGGAGAATGGATCAAAAGTGTCATCATCACTCCCAAATTTAATATACATTTTTAAAAGTTACGTTATTTTATGCAACAACTAAATTAATCCTTATTAATGGTCCTGTAGCCAGCAGAAGGAAGTTACTTCCTACTTGTTAGCCTAGGCGTGGATATTGTCCAGGTCTTGTTGTACATGGACTCTGACTGCTTCAGTGTCTATGGAGTCATGAATGGTGCTGAACTTTGTGCAATCATCAGCAAACATTCCCACTTCTGACTTTATGATGGAGGAAAAGTCATTGATGAAAGCAGCTGAAAAAAGCCTAGGCCACTGCCCTCAGGAACTATTGTGGAGATGGCATTTGCCTGAAATAGCCAACAACCACCACCATCTTCCTTTGTGTCCATGTACGAGCCCACACAGTGGAGAGTTTTCCCTGACTCCCATTCACTCCAGTTTGTTAGGTTAATGCAACACTAAGTCAAATGTAGCCTTGATGTCAAAGGCAGTCACTCTTGCCTTACCTTTGGCTTTCAGCGCTTTTATCCATTTTTGAACGAAAGCTTTCATGAGGTCAGGAGTTGAGTAGTCCTGTCAGAACTCAAAGTGAGCATCAGGTTATTCCTTTTCAAGTATGAGTTGTTATCACTGGTGACGACCTCTTCCATCACTCTACTCATGACTGAGAGTCTTCAAGCTCATGTCTTCAGCAATATTGTTGGAATGATACCAGGGCCCATAGCCTTCACAGAATCCAGTGCCTTCAGCTCTTTCTTGTTCTCATGTGGAGTGAATCGAGTTGGCTGAAATCTGGCATCTGTGTTGCTGGATATCTGAAGAGGAGGCCAAGATGGATCATCTACTCAGCACTTCTGGCTGAAAATTGTGGGTCAGCATGATCTTTTTCACTGATGTCCTGAGTTCCCCCATATTTGTGTAAGTGTCCATTATCATTCAAAACTAGATGTAGCAAGACTGCAACAATCAGATCGGATCCATTGGTTCTGGAATCATTTAGTCCTGTCTGTCACTTGCAGATTGTGTTGTGCTGTAACTTAACCAGGTGGACGCCTCATTTTTAAATTTGCCTGGTGCTGCTCCTGACATTCCCTCCTGCACTATCCATTGCACCTTGGCTTAATGGTAGTGCTGGAATTACATACAGTTTTAGTTGCCATACTACCAGAAGGATGTAGAGGCTTTGGAAAGGATACAGCAATGGTTTCCCAGGATGCTGTCTGGTTTGGAGGCTATTAGCTATGAAGAAAGATTGAACAAATTTGGTTTGTCTTCACTTGAACAGCAAAGGAGGTTCAGCAATCTGATAGAAGCTTACAAAATTATGAAAGGCGTGAATGGAATGGATAGTCAGAGTCATCTGGGAAATCTCAATTACTAGAGGATGTAGGTTTCAGGTAAGATGGGATAACTTTAAAGGAGATGTGGGAGACCAATTTTTTACACAGAGTGTGGTGAGTGCCTGGAATGCACTGCCAGAGAAAGTAGTAGAGGCAGATACAATAGCAATATTTAAGAGGCATCTTGACAGATATGTGAATAAGCAGGGAGTAGAGAAATAACAACCGCGTGGAGGCAAAAGGTTTTTAGTTTAGAAAGGCATCATGTGTCGTCACAGGCTTTGTGGGCCGAAGGGCCCGTTCCTGTGCTGTACTGTTCTTCCTTGTTCTTTAAAAGTGGGATATGCCAAGCCATGAATTTGTAGATTGTATTGAAATGAAGTTCTGCTGCTGCCAATAGCCCACAACATCTCATGGAATCCCAGTTCAGAGTTGCTAGGTCTGTTTGAATTTTATCAGATTTAGCAAAGTGACAGTGACACACCATATGTTGGAAGGGATCCTCAGAATGAAAACAGGACTTCATCTTGACGTGGAATAAGTTGTGGTCACTCTTACCACTACAGTCAGGGACTGATGAAGCTGTGGCATGCAGATTGTTAAGGATGAGGTCAAGTACATTTTTGCTTGCTGTGGACCCAATCTAGCAGCTATGTCCTTTAGGGCTCAGCCATTTTGGTCAGTAGTAGTGATGCTGAGCCAATCTTGGTGATGGGCATTGCAGTTCTCCAGCAGAGATATTGTATAGCCACTTCCTCCTGGTTCAAAAATAGAAATTGTTGGCGAAACTGAATAGGTCTGACAGCATCTGTGTGGAGAAAGCAGAGTTAATGTTTCCAGTCCAGTGACCATTTATCAGAATTGATAACAGCAAGGAAAATATGATATTTATGATGGAGCGGAGGTTTGGGGCAGAATTAGGAGGGGTGAGTGGATAGGTGGAGACAGAGCCCAGAGAGAGAGAGGATGATATGAAAGGAGTAGGAGATGAGGGGATTATTAATAGTAGGCCAGGAAGAAGAGAAGCTGAATAAGTGATAATGAGAGCTGAGAGTAGGAGAGAATGGGTTGGCTGTGCTGTAAACAACCCATGTCAAAGCAGGATAAGGGTGTATGAGTGGGTAAAACACATGGAAGGACAGAATCAGGATCTAAAATTATTGAATTGAATGTTGGGTCCTAGAGGCTGCAGGGTCCCCAAGCGGAAAATGAGATGCTGTTCTTTGACTTGCACTGAGGCTCACTGGAATGCTGCAAAAGGCCTGTGACAGAAATGTTGGTATGGGAATACGGTGGTGTATTGATGTGGCAGGCAACTGGAAACTTGGGGTCGATTTTATACAGAATGTGGGTGTTCTGCAAAGTGGAAGGTACCGTGGGAATGTGGGGACGTGTTGCGAGTGAACGAGAAGTGGACTAGGGTGTACACAATGCTGACAAAGGAGGGGAAGGGAATGCGTTTCTAGTTGTGGCGTCCTGCTGGAGGTGATGGAAATGACAGCTTTTTACCCTTTGCATGCCTGAAGCTGGTGTGGTGGTAAGTGAGGACTAGGGGGACCCTATCGTTGTTGTGGAAGGGAAGATGAGGCGTGAGGGCACTGTCAATCATGGAATGGGGTATCCACAGTTAATTGTTTAATTTTTGACTGTGATTCATATCTGAATGTAAAGCTTAGATACGATCTGTGTGATTGTTTAGCCCTATGTATTGCATGGTGTTTGGTTTGCCAGAAGTCTTGTACAGTAGCTTCATTAAATTGATGCCTCTTTTTTAGGCTTTGTTCCTGGCATGTCCTTCCGCATTCTAAATTGAACCATATTCTGGAAGCGATCATAACGTCTTCATTCACTGTCAGTCATCTGAATCAGTTAGATTTAAGTGATCACAGCAAGTTGAACCAATGGCAAGGTTTACAAGGTGATTCCAGTGAGCAACCTGTACACATGGTGCATCATTTGCATTCAAAGGAAGCCACACTGACAAACAAAGTATGATGGAGCGGATGAGTGGTGTGTTGAGGCTTTTCCACGGCCTGACCTGCTCAGGAGGAGCCTTGGAGTACCTGGCAGAGCAGCTGTCAGGATTCATGGTGGTAGCTCGTTGTGTGCTGTACGGCCTCACTGTCATGTGGAGACAGACCTTACCGTGAGTTAGACAGGAATGAGCTGAAACGTAGGAGAAGGAGGAGGAGGAGCAGGGGTGTGAGGAAAAGGAGAAGGAAGAAGAAGAGAAAGAGGAAAGGAGAGGCAACCTTGACAGCCTTGTTGTCCATGTACAACTCATCCAACAACTGTGACCCTAAATGACCATTTCTTACTGCCCCATACAATACCCTTTTTCTGTCACTGTCACAATATTTGTTTGCCCCAAATAGGATAATAAAGGCTTCACAAAAGAAGCGTTCCAAACTGAATCTGCAAATGCACTCATGCCATAATGTACATAGGAGTTAACAGGTTACCCTTCTGCATTCCCGTAGTGCCTGGCTCTTTGCTTGTTGTGGTACTCCCACTCAGTGCTGCACAGTTAGCTGCAGCATGGCTGGTGGAAGGCTGTTGAGTTTGATTGGAGGATGCCACATATGACCACTCAGGGCAACAGCAAATGGCTGTGTGCCTTGAGGGCCTGGCTATGAACTGTACCATCTTGTATGAATGGCAGCAGTCTAGGCTGGCTGGCAGGCAACAGAAAACAAAACCAGCAGAGTGACATGGTGTGCAAGTATCAATATTCTCTTTCTGAGAGAGGACTACAGGTTCATATGGGACCCTCTTACAGGCACTGACCATGTGCCTTGGCAATCCTTATGATTTGTTGGAAGATAGATTGCTGGATTGCCATGAGAGACTGGAAATCACTTTGTGTCTAGAACCATGATGAAAGCAAGCTGACCTTATTTAACAGCATCTACTCCAGGACTCTATTTGGTATTGTGCTTCAATAGAAACGCCAACAACAAGCAGTAGTCTCTGAATAATGGTTCAGTGCACAATTGCTCAAACAATGCTCGTTGCTACTTGGACACTTAAAAGGATGAGCTCCAAACCTTGTACAATGGCCTGTGTCAAATTGTGAACAATTAATTAACATAAACATCAGGAGCATCAGGAGGTAATTCAATCCCTCAGTTCTGCTCTGGCATTTATAAGATCATGGTTGATCAGATTGTAACCTCAAATCTGCATTCTCCATCCCTGATAGCCTTTCACCCCCTTGCTTAACTAGAATCTGTCTACCTCTACCTTAAAAATATTCAAGGATTCTGCTTTCACTCTTTACCATTCAATATGTAGATTAAAACCTCCCATGATTATCAGTGTTTTTGGACAAGCTGTCATTATTTGTTCCTTGATGCTGCACCTTTCTATATTTTTGTTGTTGGGGGAGATTGTACACAACTCCAACAATTACTCTCTTGCCTTTATCATTTTCATTTCTTTTCAAAATGATCCGACATCCTGGTTTGTGGAACATCGATCACTTCTCTCTATTGTGCCAATACCATTTTCAGCTGCACCTTTTCCTAGTTTCCTGACATTCCCAAATGTCCTGGACCGTTCAATATACATGTCTCATTCCATGTCATCCTGCAGCTAAGTCTTTGTACTAGCTATTATTTCATACTTATTCAATTATATTTGTCCTCTCACTGCATCTGCTTTGTTGTGAATGCTATGTGCGTGCAGTTGCAGAGCCTTTAGTTTTATTCTTTTACTCTTTATTCAAGTCTTATCTGTAGTTGGCTCTTATTTTCATACTGTCTAGCCCTTCCTGTCATGGTCTGTTTATCATTTCAGAGACAGTTGGTATGACTTGTGAAGTTACAATCATTGACATTGACCACTTGGAGTGAGGTCATTCAATTTCTTGCTGCATTCAGGACTTCCAGGCTTGACCCTAAGCTATGCAGCCATCTGCTCCCACTGCCTTTGACTGTTGTCTGGATGGCGTCTTTTAGCATGGAAAATGGAGAGCATCCATTTCAATTCCCGAGGCCTCCTGCAAATTGTCCAAACAGCTTAAAACCCACTCAGTCTTCTCTGCCGTACCATTCCTCAGTCACTTCTATGTCGGATTCTCTTCAGCCACAATTGCTAGCATATGTTCCAGTCAGAAATGCACCTTGACTTTAAGAAATGAACAGTAGCTTAAAGTGTGGGGTGGTGACTCATGATCTTGGCCCCTTCTGTTGTGTCTAGTGAAGGAACAGCATAGTTAGTGCTGTCTAAATGCATTGATCATGGCACTTTGTAGGCAGTGTAAAGTTAGTGTGCTCTCTGCATTGCAATCAATGGGTGCAGGTAATTGTGCTTTGCAAATCCTGCACTTTTTGTGGCAGGAGGAGGATTCTATTCAATTTAGCCCAGTAATGGGAGAACATGCTCTATCACGACTACTGATAAAGCAAAATAGCTACCATGTAGTCCCTGAGGCTTATAAGACTTTCCTTATGTTAAGGGTCTGACGTGAAGACTTGCATTGAGGCTTAAAGTCTTTAGATTGTTAACATTCTCCATCACTCAGGCAGTGGAAGTAAAACTAACAGTTTAATCCCTATGTGGAATTACATGTTTAAAATTTTTTTTTGATGTACAGGACAAACTTTCATTTCTGCTGCTGCATTAGTTGGTCATGAGACTGCTATCCAGGCTCCATTTTCAAACACTCAAGGAGTTGCTGTCTGGAAGATTTCTCACAGAAAAGCAGCTGCAGTGTCTTGTGAGAGGATCCGAAGACTGATTTTCAAATCCATTAAACATGAAGCAGAGAAATTTTGTCCACAAATGCTGAGTAATTTTGTGACTGTTTCAGGTTTTCCATTAGATTGTTTTAATTTTAGATTATCAAGTGGTGAAGTACTTGGCAGTGCATGCTTTATCTACGTTAATGGAGAAAGAGCAGATGATACTTAACCCAGTCTTAACAGCAGATTGTTTTTGTCTTCTTTTCCTGTCAGTAGGGCACCGACACTTTGATGGAGTATTGTTCCATAGAACAACTGTCACCCTTGTTGCCTCATCCTTGTGGCTAGCATGTTTACATGAGCCTTAATGAATGTTTTGAGAAAAACTATGCGAGCCTGTATTGTGCCCTTACCCAAATTTTGAAAACAAATTTTTACCCCATGACAAATGATGCCTTTGCTTCAAGTATTTTTTTCTATCATTTAAATTAGAAAGTATACTGTTTTCCCTGAACAAATTTTAATATGAAAGCTCAAGGATGGTTAGGCTGAACTAAAGTCCCAGCAAACTTTGAACGGAAATTGATCGAGGTATTGTTACTTTGATAGTCAATGATATTTTACACAAAATTAACAGCATTTTACCATGAATGCTTGGAATCTGAAATAAAAACAAAAAGTGATGAAGTACCACAAATGGTTTGGCAGCATTTGCAGAGGAAGGAATTGAGATAATGTTTTGAGCCATACATAATTCTTCTTTAGAACTGGTATTTTAGATTTATACCAATGGACAATGGGACGTTGCACATTGTAGTGGATAATACCAGCAGCACTAATGTCTGTAAATGAACAGGTCATTTTGAGTTGGTTGATTTCAGAGGTCAACAGAGAGGTTCTTGTCCCGTTTTCCTTCGACTGTAGTTTCACTTGCTTTCTGGTTTCAGTAAAGAGAGTGAGAAACTTCTTTTCATTTTCCCTGAAGTAGCCACCTTCGCCAATAGGACAGATGGACCAGTGTTGGAACTGAATTTTCACCACTGTAAATTCTTGAATCAGGAAACACAACTACGTCTGCAGCTAGAGGTGTAATCTGCAGGAGGTGGCTTTCTACCGAGGGGTGAGGGCAGTGGTCAATCCCTTGTTATCTCTGTAGCCACACAAAATCAGAGCTCAACTTGTTTTATTTTATAATAAACATGCAAATTAGGATCAGGAGCCATCATTCAGCACCTCGAGCCTATTCTGCCATTCAACAAGATCATAGCAGATCTGATTGTAACCTCTACTGTAGTAACCTTTCACCATTTTGTTTCACAAGCTTTGATTTATCTTTGTCTTAAAAATATTCAATGATTCCGCTTCCACAACCTTTTCAGGGAGAGGTTTACAAAGACTCTCCAAAATCTGGGAGAAGATAAATTGCCTCATCGCATTTAAATAGGCAAACCCTTGTGTTTAAATGTAACTCCTAATTCTAGATTCTCGTATAAGAGGAAACATCCTTTCCACATCCACTTGGCAAGATCCCCCATGATCGCAATTAAAATAAAACAAAGAACTGTGGATGATGGAGATCAGCAACAAAAGCAGAAATTGGCTGAGAAATTCAGCAGGTCTGGCACCATCAGTTGGAAGAAAGCAGAGTTAATGTTTTGAGTCCAGTGACTCTTCATTGGAACTGTTAGTAGCTAGGGCAAAATGGTATTTATGCTGAAGCTGAAGTGGGGGAGGGACGGTGGGAAGATCCCTCAGGATTGTATATGTATTGATCAGGTTGCTGCTTACTGTTCTTTACTTCAGTGGGTATATGCCTAGCCCACCCAACCTTTCCACATAGAACAATAAGGAATCACTGGAGTCACGGAGAGTCCCAGATGAATAAGTGCAGTGAAAAGTCTAATAAAAACAACCCCGCCTAAGAAGGGAGGAATCCAGAAGATGGGAAATTATAGGCCAATTAGCTTGACCTTTTTTGTTAGTAAGATGTTAGAGTCCATTATTAAGGATGAGATTGCAAAATATTTGGAAGTACATTCTAGGTGTTAATCTGATAAACCTTCTTTGAAAAGCCTCCAATGCATTTACATCCTTCCTTCAATAAGATGACCAATACTGTAAATGATATTCTAGATGTAGTCTCATCAGTGTCTTTTATAACAGAAGCATAATCTCCCTACTTTTCTATTCAATGCTCCCATGTTAAATCACAAAATTTTATTCAGTTTTCTTACTTCCTGCACCTGCATTACTAACGTTTTATGATTCATGAGTGAAGACAACCTCTGAATCCCAGAACTTTGCAATCTCTCACCATTTAGTTAAAATGATTTTTCTTCTTCTTCCTGCTAAAATGAACAATTTCACATCTTCTCACGTTATTTCTCATTTGCCACATCGTTGCTCATTCACTTAATGTAACTTATAACTTTTTAGTTGTTTCCTTATATCTTCTTCGCAATTTACTTTCCTACCTACCTTTGTGCCTTCAGCAACTTTGCAAACCGTGCTTTCTATCCCTTCATTTAACTCATTTGTTTAAATTGCAAACAATTGAGATTCCATGATCAATCTCTGCGGCTCATTAATTGTTGCATCTCTCTGACCTGAAACAGACCCATTTATGTCTATAAGGCAGAGGGACAAAATAAGTACTTTGCATCAATCTGCACACTGGAAGATACCAGCAGCATACCAGAACTTCAAGAGAGTCAGGGAGCAGAGGTGAGTGTAGTGGCCATCACTAAGGAAAAGGCACTGGGAAAGCTGAAAGTTCTGAAGATAGATAAATCGCCTGGATCGGATGGACTACACTCCAGAGTTCTGGAAGAGATAGCTGAGGAAATCATGGACATTGGTAATGATCTTTCAGGAATCACTGGAGTCAGGGATGGCCCTGTATGAATAAATGCAATAGGAAGTCTAAGAAAAACCCCTGTTTAAGAAGGGGGAGAGGGAGGCAGAAGACAGGAAGTTATAGGCTGAATAGTCTGTCCATGTTTGTTGGTAAGATTTTAGGGTCCATTATTAAGGATGAGATTGCAGAGTGTTTGGAAGTACACGGTAAAATAGGATTGAGTCAGCACGGCTTTGTCAAGAGGAGGTCATCTCTGACAAACCTGTTAGAATTCTTTGAGGAAGTAATGAGCGAGTTAGACAAAGGACATTCTGTGGGCGTCATCCATTCGGATTTCCAGAGGGCCTTTGACAAGATGCCGAACAAGAGGCTGCTAGGGCAGAATGTTGATCCACAGCAAGCACATTATCTGTACCCTCATCCCCTTCCTTGTCACCTAATGCTGGGTTTCTTAATCATGTTTTTGACAAAGGATTGCTTTCTCACAGCACTTACAGTCACAGAGATGTACAGCACCGAAACACGGTCCTACTTGTCCATTCCGACCAGATATCCTAAATTAATCTAGTCCCATTTGCCAGAATTTGGGTCATATCCCTCTAAACCCTTCCAATTCATGTACCCATCCAGATGCCTTTTAAATACCTCCAGCACCTCTCTGGCAGCTCATTCCATACACACACGATCCTCTTTTAAAAGTCCCTTTTAAATCTTTCCCTTCTCAACTTAAACCTATGCCCTCCAGTTTTGGAATCCCCTACCCTGTGAAAAAGACCTTGGCTATTCACCCTATCCATGCCTCTCATGATTTTATAAACCTCTATAAGGTCATCCTTCAGCCTCCAACCCTCCAGGGAAAATAGCCCCAGTCTATTCAGCCTCTCCCTATAGTTCAAACCCTCCAACACTGGCAACATCCTTTTAATTCTTTTCTGCACCCTTTCAAGTTTATCATCATCTTTCCTATAGCAGGGAGACTAGATTTGAACACAATTGGAGCATTAATTGGAGGGTTACAGCTATAGAGAAGGTACAGAGAAAGATCAACTCTAACATATGAGATGTCCATGCCTAAGTCTGGTAAAAGTGGTGAACAAACTATCCTTGAATCTGTTGGCACGTGTTTTTAAACTTTTGTACCTTCTGCCTGATGAAAGATGGTGGAAGAGGGTGGGAGGCATCTTCGATTATGTTGGCTGCTTTCCTAAGGCAGTGGGAAGTGTAGACGGAGTCAATGGAAGGAAGGCTGGTTTGTGTGAATGATGGGCTGTGTTCACAGCTCACTGTAATTTTTTGCGGTCTTGGACAGAGCAGTTGCTGTACCAAGTTGTGATGCATCTCGATAGGATGCAAGAAAGATTCCCAGTGATAGGACTACCATTCATGTTGCCAGGTATAGTTTGTGACATTTGCTCAAAAGTTAGGATCAACTTAAGGAAATGGCATATAAGCAAGCAAAGACAGGAGGCAGGACAGGAGATTAGACAGAAGATTTTAAAACCCAGCAAAGAATGACAATGAAGTTAATAAAGAGGGATACATTAGACTTTAAGAGAAAGTCAACCAGAAACATAAAAGAGATAAGAGCATCTATAAATATTCAGAGAAAAGAGTTAACAACATGTGCATTGGTCCAATTGGAAATGAGACTGGAGAGTAAATAATGGATATACCAGATGAAGTGAACAGGCATTTTGCATCAGTTTTCACTATAAGGTTACACATTACAACTCAGAGGCAGAGCTAAATTAGGAATTGGAAGGGAGGAACTCAGAAAAATCACAAATCATTGTAAATCATTGGAGCTACAGGATGTCAAGTGCCTGGGCCCTGATGGATGTAATATCAATGTTTTAAAAGTAGTGGTGAATGAGATTGTTGATGCATTGGTTTTATTTTCAAAAACTCCCTTGATTCCTAAATTGTCTCTTTAGATTGGAAAATAGCGAACATAATTCTTTATTTGTATAGGGAGGAAGACAAATATTAAGAATCTACAGGCCAGTTAGCTTAACATCTGTCACAGTGAAAATGCTAGGTGGTATTATTAAAGATGTTATATTAGGGCACTTGGATAAATGCATGATGATCAGTTAGAGTCAACATGGTTTGGTGAAAATCATATTTGACTAATTTATTGGTGTTTTCTGAGGATGTAACACATGTTGTAAATGAAGGGGAATGGGTGAATGTACTGTACTTAGATTTCCAGACCATATTTAATAAGGTGCTACACCATTAGATATGTGGAAAGTAAGAGGTCATGGTATAGTAGGTAGCATGTTGGCGTGGATAGAAGATTGGCTGACCATCTGGAAGCAGACAATAGGCGTAAATGGTTCTTCTTTTTCAGGTTGGCAAGATGTAACAGATTGTGTGTCACAGGGATTAATGATGGGGCTTGAACTGTTTAAAATCTAGATAAATAACACAGATCAAGAGATGGAGGCTTTTGTAGTGCAGTGGTAGCATCCCTTTCTCTCAGCCAAGAGGCCTGTATTCAAGTCACACCCATAACAGATATATTTGCATGGGTTGATATAAAATGCATAGATTGAAGGACAGAAGGTGTAATTGAAAAATTTGCTGATGACACAAAGATAAGTAAGAAAGAAAGTTATGATGTGGACTCAAGGAGCTGACAAAATGATATAAATAGGATAACTGAATGGGGAAATATGAAGTATAATGTGGGAAAATGTGAATTTGTCTATTTTGGCAGGAAGAAAGAATGGAAAAAGAAACATTATCTAAATGGTGAGATGTTCAGCGGTTTGAGATGTAATGGAATCTGGGAGTCTTCATGCATGAATGGCAAAATGTTAGTACGAGCTCCGAGAAAGGATTAGGAAGGCTGAGTAATTAGGGCTGAGCAAGTGCCTGGTCTCTGATAGTCTGCTGTGTGCTAAAGGCTTGGGGTGTTTCTCCCTCATCCAGCTGCAGGGACATGTCTGTGATATGCTCAATGGAAGGTTTTCCTCAATCTAATCTAGAAAGAGAACCAACTGAGATGAAAGTCTTGGAGCTGGTAGATGTTCCAGCTGAAAGCTTCGTTGGTGCATCCTCTGAGAGTTCAGTGGCTTGCTCCAGGTGGCGCCGAGGGTTTATGGTGCTGGTCTTTTCTTGGGGGAGGTTCTTTCAATGTCACTGATGTCTGAGTAAGTGGTGAGAGTATAAGCTGTTGGAAAGAGATAAAAGCTTGTGCAGTTTGTAGGCCATGAACCTTGGTGAGAAGGTGTGCAACTGGCAGAGGTCGGTTGAGTGTAAAGGACCAAATCGATTATCGATCTTCTTCCTTTTCATCCAGGATACAGCACTGATTGTGCTGTAGTCAGCATCCAGGCTGGCCTGGCCTGATGGTGTGGTCCCCTGTAGCAGTCAGCTAGGAGAAGGACTGCCTTCCTCTCCACCATACTATACAACAGCACCTTCAGGCCTCTGTGCCACAAATTGTAGAGTGAGCTTTCCTTTCTTCTGGGCTATAAAGCTGGAGCACCATAGTGTGAGGGTCTGTTGCTGGCAAGCAGCTTCTAAAATGGGCGTACAGCTAGGCTTTCAATATGGCACCGGCAGCTAAAACTGCTGAAGGTTCCGACAAATGTGAGAACCTTCACTTCTCCTGCCTCATGGGATTCCTTGAGGATTGAGCCCAAGAACAAAGAACAATACAGCACCGGAACAGGCCCTTTGGCCCTCCAAGCCTGCAGCACCACACTTTGCACTTTCTCACTAAACATAGAAACATAGAAGATGGAGCAGGAGGAGGCCATTCAGCCCTTCGAGCCTGCTTCTCCATTCTTCATGATCATGGCTGATCATCCAACTAAATAGCCCAATCCTGCTTTCTCTGCATAACCTTCTATCCCATTTGCCCCAAGTGCGATATCTAGCCGCCTCTTGAATACATTCAATGTTTTGGCATTAACTACTTCCTGTGGCAATGAATTCCACAGGCTCACCACTCTTTGGGTGAAGAAATGTCTCCTCGTCTCCATCCTAAATCGTCTACCCTGAGTCCTCAGACTATGACCCCTGGTTCTGGACACACCCATCATCAGGAACATCCTCCCTGCATCCAACTGTCTAGTCCTGTTAGAATTTTATAAGTCTCTATGAGATCCCCCCTCATTCATCTGAACTCTAGCGAAAACAATCCCAACCTAGTCAATCTCTCCTCATACGTCAGACCCGCCATCCCCACAATCAGCCGGGTAAACCCTCGAGAGCAAGAACATCCTTCCTCAGAAAAGGAGACCAAAACTGCACTCAATATTCTAGGTGTGGTCTCACCAAGGCCCTGTACAACTGCAGCAACACATCCCTGCTCCTGTACTTGAAATCTCTCACAATGAGGCCAACATACCATTTGCCTTCTTTACCCCCTGCTGCACCTGCATGCTTACCTTCAGCGACTGGTGCACAAGGACACCCAGGTCCCACTGCACACTCCCCTCTCCCAATTTACAGCCATTCAGGTAGTAATCTGTTTTCACTTACAGGATCTGTATCCCTCTATTCCCTTCCTATTCATGTATTCATCCAGGTGTTTCTTGAATGCTGCTATTGTGTCTACTTCCACCACCTCCTCTGGCAGCACGTTTCAGGCACTCACCACCCTTTGTGTGAAAAACCTGCCTTGCACATCTTTTTTAAACTTCCGTCCCCACACCTTGAACTTGTGTCCCCTAGTAATTGACCCCTCCACCCTGGGAAAAAGCCTCATACTTTCCACTCTATCCATGCCATTCCCAATCTTATAAACTTCTATTAGGTCGTCCCTCAACCTCCTCTGCTCCAGTGAAAACAAACCCAGTCTAGCCAACATTTCTTCATAGCTAAAATCTCCCATACCATGCAACATCCAGGTAAACCTTTTCTGTACCCTCTCCAAAGCATCCACATCCTTCTGATAGTGTGGTGATCAGAACTGTACGCAATATACCAGGTGTGGCCTAACTAAAGTTCTATAAAGCTGCAGCATAACTTGTCTATCCTTATACTCAGTGCCCCTTCCAATGAAGGCAAGCATGTTATAATAAGCCATTTTAACTACCTTATCTACATGTGCTGCCACCTTCAGTGATCTGTGGACCTGCTCACCCAGATCTATCTGCAAATCAATACTCCTAAGGGTTTTGCCATTCACTATATAATTTCCACCTGTACTTGACCTTCCAAAATACATCACCTCACATTTGTCCGGATTAAACTCCATCTACTATGTCTTTGCCCATGCCTCCAATGGGTTTATATCCTACTGTATCCTCTGACAATCCTCCTCTCCATCTGCAACTCCACCAATCTTTGTATTAGCCTGATTGTATGGTTAAGTTCAATCACATCTACAGTACTGCGAGAAGTTTTAACTCCCTTATTTGAGGAAAGACATAATTTCATTGGAGGTAGTTCAGAGAAGAATCACTAGGATGGTCTCTGGTATGGAAGGATTGTCTCACGAGCAAAAGCTAATCAGGCTGGGACTCTACTCATTGGAGTTTAGAAGAATGAGAGGGAACGCATTGAGACAAATAAGATTCTTAAGGGGCTTGATAGTGTAAATATTGAGATGATGTTTCCTCTCGTAGAGAGTCTAGGACTAGAGGGCATAGTCTCAGAATAAAGGGGCACCAAATTAAGTCTGAGAAGATGAGGAATTCCTTCCCTCAGAGGGTTAAGAGTCTTTGGAACTCCTTGCCACAGAGAGCTGTGGGAGCAGTGTCCTTGTGTATTTTTAAGGCTCAGATAGATAGATTCGTGATCAGTAGGGGCATCAAGAGTTACGGGGAAAATGTGGGAAAGTGGAGGATCAGCCATGATTCAAGTGAATGGTGGAGTAGGCTCGAGACGCGAAATGGCCTACTCCTGTTCCTATTTCTTATGGTCTTATGAATAGTAGAAGATGGCATAGGAAAGGTGCTCAATGGCATGGCTGACTGGGTGCCATGAATCTCACTCCACAAACACTTTAAATAAAACTGGTAAAGTTCTGTCAAGAGGAGGCACTACATCAATACAAGCATTTCTTTCTCATGATCATGTTGCTTTGCTGGCCAGTCTATTGATTGCAGTATTTTTTGAGAGGCCTTTGATAATGTTGATCTGAATGTGATGCACGTGCAATGTTAGCACTCACTCACTCACTAAATCCTTTTATTAAAGTGAATATGTGTCAAAAGAAAGTTCCAATCTGCAATTTTTCATGAAGGAACCAATCCAAAATGAACTTGAATGATTTATAAATGCAGCTGCAAGAGCAGGTGGAAGTTCTTTTACCTAGAAAATCAATTTTAAAAGAGCCCAGGTCTGGTTGGAAACTGCATTCATCAGTACGTCCATATGAAATAACTCCACAGAAGCCGATCATCAGGTCACCTTTTATTTGCACATGGAGAGTCCTTGACACCGATCCAGCTTCCTCGAAGCCAGCTCTCAGAGTGAACAGAACCTCTGACACTCCTGTTCTTAGCTGTCAGCCAGGACTCCCTAATTGGACCAGATTAACAGCCCCAATCAGGGAACTCATATTCTATGAGGTCCACCTGGCTGACCTTGTTACAATCGCTACACCATAATAGAAAATAAAAAAAACACAGTAAGAGTCAAAGAGAAAATATCAGGTGCGGAGTATCTAAAAACAAGAGCAGGAGTAAGCCATTCAGTCCCTCAGGCCTGTTCCAACACCCTCTCACATTGTGGCATTGTGTTACCTGAACTCCATTTGCCAGCCTGGTTACAGATACTACTTGATAACCTTATCTAACAAAGTTGCAGTGCTGTCGATAGGGGTGTTGCCTGAGAGTCAGAAGGTTGTGGAGTCAAGTCTCACTCAGTAACAATTGGGACTGAGATAACAAGGTGTAGCGCTGGATGAACACAGCAGGCCAAGCAGCATCAGAGGAGCAGGAAAGCTGACGTTTCAGGTCTAGACCCTTCTTCAGAAATGGAAGAGGGGAAGGGGATTCTGAAATAAATAGAGAGAAAGGGGGAGGCGGATAGAAGATGGATAAAGGAGAAGATAGG